>NC_037532.1:17403674-17424611 GCF_001531365.2 Cynara cardunculus var. scolymus
ACGTTTGCTGAAGGATCTTTGGTGTGAGTGTTGTTTTCTTGAAGTAGTTGTCTCTGAATGAATTACAATGCGAGTTCTTCAGCGATCACTGAACATGCTCAGTGTATTGATCGCTGGAACTGAAAGTACAGAAACAAAAAATACATCGAAAGGAAAAAGGGATTATCATCAAATCACTGAGAGAGAGGATCAACAGTTTGTTTCAATTGATATACATTAAGAAGTCTGAAAACGGAGAATTCTAAGCTTGCAGAAGAACCAGGGCCTATACCATAAAGTGAGCATATGCTTTATGTTTTCACATGTAATCTTAAAGGAATATGTGATTATGTATGTTAAAAGTATGACATACTAAGACTCCATAGGCGTAAGCAACTTACGTGTGATTTTCGTAATCACTTGGCAAGTGGTCGAGTTAAGATCTCAAAGTTACAGTACATGAATAGTGGCATACATGCAACGTGGAAGAGATCAACAAATTGAGCGCCACTTTGTTGGACATAACTTGCATGGGACTTAGAAAGTCACCATCCCTAGGGATGTGACGTGGTCATGTGACCAAAGAATATCATGTAGACGACACGTGCACACAATGCAACATTTTTATGACTTGTCGAGTCACTTGGAAGTTGGATACGGTATCAACCAATAGTTATTTGCAAATTAAGAAAATTCTATTGGCAACTTTATACTTTCTAAAAATGGAAAGCATCAAAAAATAGTGGGACTTTATTGTATTAAACTTGTTTATTGTAATCTCCCATTCAATTTGTGTTGATATAATCTATATATCTTCTACTATAGACGTACAGTATCCAATGATAGTGGAACCACGTTTAATCTTCTGTCATTTACATGATTTTGATATCTCAAATTGTTTAAGTTCTTAGTTGCATATTGGTGTTCATTTTTGTTGGTTTTGAGGTATTAAGCACATTGTTCATATTTCATATATGTATTGGTTGTTTTAGGTGTTACATTACTTATGTTTACATTATGGGACTTGAGATCATTAGTGTATTTGATTGGTAACATTCTCTAACAAGTGGTATGAGAGCCATATGAGTTTTATGTGTTGTGAATATATATTAATGGATTATCGTTGCACTCTAAGTACTTGGCAAAATGCTTGAAATTATTGACAATGTCTTGCAACCAGGAATTCATCATCATAGAATGAAAAAGGATCATACAATATTTTTGGAGCTAGATTTTAAATAGAGAAACGAAATAGGGATCATGATTCAATAAATGGTAGTAGAAGCTGAAATGTGAAGTGAAGGCAAGCCATTGCCATGGAGTTGTATATGATCTAGATGAACTTGATTTGGAACTTCTACAAGTCGAAATAAATGAGATGAAATAGTAGACTAAAATGAGTCTATATTTAGCCATGGAAGAATATGTGATTGTATAGATTACCACACTGACTACTATTGCTAGTATTTGGTTTAAGCTAGAGGAGCTTTATTTGAAAAAGTCTCTCACGAATTGATTCATTCTCTTAAATTTGTGGCTCACGTATAAAATCAAGTTTTGTCCATGGACCTTTTGTTATTACGATATGGAAGTTGACATCATATGGTTAAAAACTATGACAAAGGGGAACATATGAGGATCTCCAAGGAGATGATAATAGTAAGGCTTGAGGACTTTCCAACAAATGTGTTCCATTCTGTTGAGAGATAGTGATAGTGATAGAGGAAGCTTGCATGGAGATAGACCATAGAAAAGATCTTGATGATACTTGTTGTGGCACTTGGGATTGAGGAGCACGTCTAAGAAATATTTGGACATGCTACATCGCCAAAAGCTTATTAAGCAAAACAACTCAAGAGTTTTGCCGGTACAGATTGTTTATTTGACAACCATATGTGAGTTCCTTCTGATGTTGGCCAAGCCAACAGAAAGAGAACGATTGATTGTATGTATACGTCAATATGGCTACTACTAGCACACATACTCTCAGTGGAGGTAAGTATTTATATCATTCATAAATGATTTCCCCCAAAACTGTAGGTGCATGTGATAGAACAAAAACCATATGTATTTGAGACATTCAACACTTGGTTAACACGCATTATGAACAAAGCTTGCAAATCGCTTAAGGTGCTAAGATTTGATAGTGGGGGTAAATACATAAGTGGTGAATTCAAAGATTGTTGTAAATAGAATTTTATATTCACATACACTACAATGCATAGTGCGATCCTAAATCTAATTGGGTTGTTCATTGAATAAAGAGGACATTGTTTGGAAGGCACGCGGTTCAAGATTTATGTTGGATTCCTAAAACTTTTTTGATTGAGACAAAATCCATCACATGCACGTTAGCAATAAGTTATCTTGTTTGACCATTGGAGAAAAGATAAAGAGGGAGGTATAGAGAGGCAAGAAAAACCTATATTTGAACTATTTAGTAGTCTAGTGTATGTTCATAACAACAGGAAAAATGAAGATCATCTAAGGATCATTGCTTGGCTACACAAATGAAATGAAGGGACACATGATTTGGAATCTTAAAAAATGAATAAGGTAATTCACTCAAGACATGTCACGTGTGATGAATCAATCATATTCAATTCTAAATTAAACCAACAACATGCTACTACTATGATATCTGGTTAAACACCAAAATCTAGTGGAAATGGATAGTTACTAGTTTGTTAAAGCCAATAACATGTGTGTCAATTAGAGTTAAGGAGATTTAAAGAAGAGACAATTCCACCTAACGTATATGCTTCTTCATATATCTTTGACAGGAAAGAAGAGCTTTAAAATGATGGTGGAGATCATGACAACCTACCCAGGACAATCCAAAAGATGTTACAATCGCCATATATGTATATATGTTGATTGATAATATGTCAACATGAGTTTTATTGGACGATCGGGCTATGCGTTACATATTGTACATGATAATTCATTTGATCTTGAAGATGCATCAGCCTTAAGTCACAACTTTAAGTGGCTAAAAGCTATGGAGGAAAAAATGGAAGCTTTTGCAAAGAATAACACTTGAGAGCTATGTCCATTCCTTAAGAAAATCATGATATCAGTTGCAAACAGATCTACAAGGTAAAAAATGATCAAATATACAACATGATACTCGTCTCTTTGGGATAAAGGTAAAAAGTGGCCCTTGTTGTTTGACGCAAACCGATTAGAGTCTTGTATTCAATTGTTGCTACATAGGATATGTACTCGAACAACTAAATGTAAAAACCGCATTAACCCATTTTTATTAAAGAAAGTAACCCATTCACATGAAACAACAAAATAATTTCATGGTTGAAGGAAAACCTGACTAGTTCTGCAAGTTGAAGAAGTCCTTGTATGAACTTAAATAATGGTTGAGATAGTATACAAAAAGTTCAACTTTTTCATGTTTTCGATTGGCTTTACCAGAAGTGAAAAATAAGTTTGCATGTAATTTTCGGGGCATACAAGTTTCGACATAATTCTGACATGTTTAGCTTTGTAGGAGATGTTTAGCAAGGAAAATAAAAGATAGAAGCTAAAGTGAAAATATAACAAATCTTAGGGGCTAAATTGAAAACATAAGAAATCTTGGGGACAAAAGTGATATTTTATGGCATGTGTTTGTATGTGGCTCTTAAATCCCGACTGTTCCATTGGAGTCGAGATCAGGTGGGACCCACGTGAGATGCATGTGGGGTTGCAGTTTCAAAACGACAGAATATTCACTCTTTTGCTTTCATTTCAATTTAAACCTAAAACAAAGCCAATTTTGCTTCTACCAGATAATGGATTAAAAAAAAAATACTTAATTTATGTTAAAATAGGATCATGCATTAAGAATATATATATATATATATATATATATATATATAAGCTTTAATGTGTACAAGGAAGAAATTAATAGGTAGATCTGTAGATTTGCACTAAACAGTATATAAAAGTGTATTTAGTTTACCCATCAAAATCAGATAATCAAGTTGTTAAAAATGATATTTAATTAAAGTGTTTAAGAAGTATTTTAGGTTAAAAAAACCTGAAATCGAATAACTTACATGAACTAAATGAAGAACTGATCAAATAGTTCGAAATACAGAGTTTTTGATTTTTCTAGTATAATTAAAATTTCTTATTTGATTTTTTATTATTCTTGTACAGTTTTGGTTAAACAAACTAAGGGGCCGTTTGGCAGTCGGTGAATGGTTTGGTACAGAATGATTAAGAAACTCTCATGATACAGTGCAAAATGAAATATAATTATTTAGTAATTGTTTACAATGAAATTAGGCCACTAAATGGTTAAGGGAGACATATGATACAAAATTATTCAGAGAGTTTTATAACTATTAAAAAACATATTTTTTTTTTGTCAAACAAGATTCATCTCTTAACGATTCAGATGTTATCTCTTAATAGAACTATTAAGAGGTAAACAAACAACCTCTAAAAGTATATGCTATTGTTTTTGTTTTTATTCATAAATTCTAAGAAATAGTTATATTTAGACTTTCCCTTCCATTTCCAAAGTTAATATTTAAAATATTAATCACATCTATATTTATGATGATCGCAAAATATTTAAAAACTTGAGATAAAACCCTTAGAAAATTTATCTGACAATCGAATAAAATAATAGCAAAGAAGTTTATTTGGTTTGGTTATCATTTAATTAACAAAATATTAAATTCTAAAAAGTGGAAAAATAAAGAATTATAATTAATAGCAGCCGTAGTAGCAACAATTTAATAATAACAAATATATTATGTTATTAATAATTATTAATATTATTCTTAGATTCATTTTAGTAGTAATAATATATTATGATTGGCTTAATAATAAGAAGTTATTATATCTATATTATATTATAAAGTATTTAACAAAAAATCTTAAAAACTATTTTTTTATGAATGAAATACTATTTATTGATACATATTACTTAAAATTCAAAATTACAAGTAATTTTGCGTAAGTACAACTTATTAAATCTCAACTTTTAAATTTGTGTAACTAATTGCAGATAAACATAATCAAATACATGATAAACATTCATTTTAAATATAAAAAATCTAAAATATAATTAAGATAATCATTGAGTTCTAACAGAATTTTTAATTGTTTTCTTTATAAAAAACTATATTACTAAATCAAATATAAATTATTTTGTTATTAAATTTAAATTAAATTATAATAAAGAATTGAATTAAATAAGTTACACCAAAAAACGATAACTATTAAATAGTTAATTTGATATTAATATCGATTTTATTTTTTTTCAAATTTTTATGCTATCTTCAAATTTATATTTCATTTAAATAATAAAAACATCATCGTTTTCTCAAAAACACATAAAATCGTATTATATCGATATAGACAAAAATTAAAAATTAAAATTAAGATTTATCTCACTGCATTACATGAGTACGTTTCAAGTCTTTTATAATAAACTCTTTAGATCATCTAAAAAAAATACTAAGATATCAATGAATTTGATGTTAATCCATAAACTTTCAATTTCGTCTTGTTAAAAAATATCTATACTATCTTATTAAGCAAATTTAGCAAAAGTTTTAAAGTCTTAAAATTCTAAATGACCAAAATACCCTTTATACTCACTTTTTCACTTTTTCACCCCCTCCTCTCCTCACATACACTCACCCTCTCACAACCGATTTTTTTAAAATTATAATTTTAAATTTACAATTTATACCCCTATAATTAAATAATTAATTTATTTTACGTCATTTACTTTTAAATGTTTCATTTTAAACTTTTATCAAATTAACATACATAATCGTATATCAATTAAAACATGTTTAAAAAATACATTTTTATTTTAACAAGTTACACTATTATAATCGTCTCGTTAATACCTTCGAAATGAGTCCAACATTGAATAGTTTTTGACTTAATTATATATTATATATATTGTGAAAAAATATTTTTAATATTTACGATTTATACTTTTATAGTTATTTATTTATATATATATATATACTATATATTTTGAGGTTAGGCTGTCCAAATTGCACTGTATAATATATTTTGAATTAATATGTTCTTGGGTTTTTTTTGATATATATATATATATATATATATATATATATATACAAGTATTAATTCAACCTTAATCTGAGTTTCTGAACAAGAAAGAGGGTAAGTAGTTGAAATTTTATTCTAAAACCCATCTTTTTTTTTTGTCTTTTCATGACTTATGATCTGTTAAATTTGTAGATTTTTTATGTTTATCTTAAAACTCAAGTTTCTTGGTTCTTTGCTCTTGGTGTAAATCGAACACATTTGTGGAGTCGTTTAAATATATTGGATTTTAAATTGTCATACAATTTTTTTTCATCGATAGTCTGTAATTGGAACCATAACTCTTATTTATTCAAATTGTATTAATATGTAAATACCAAGTGTAACATATATCATCGTTAAATCTTATCTTATAAAACTAGTGGAACTTCAAAATCGTTAAAATTCATGGCTCCCGCCGCATTGCGCGGGTACACAACTAGTTTAATTATTACACAAATTCTTATTAGATTATATATTAAGCCAGACTTATTGGTGATTAAGCATTTAAATTATTTCTTGATGATAAAAAATAAAATAAGTCCATTTAATCAAAATAGATAATGTCAATAACTAATTTATCAAAGAACAGGTGGATAAATTTGGACTAAAAATGTTTTTTAAAATATTTTAATTTATTTTAACACCAAAATGCACAAAATAGCAATTTACTTTCATAAATTTCTTTATTATAGCATTGTACTTTCAGTTTTTCTTATTACAGCAATGTATTTTCAAACTATTTTTTATTAGGACATTGTAAAAAATTTACCCATTATAGCATTGTGTAACCTTTTGATTTAAATTTACCCATTATATCAGGTTTCTATGCCGCTTCATTATCCACGTAGGCTGTCCACATGTATTATAGTGATGTGACTTTCTTACTACATCATTGTACTTTCAAAATTATTTTATTATAACATCTACTAATTCTTATTAAACATTATATTTTTAATTTTAATATTTAGATATTTTACATATTATTTAATAAATATATTAAATGAATTAAAAAAATTATAAATTATTCATTAATATACCAATTTGATTAAAGCTAGTATAACACAACTTATTTCGCCAATATTTTTAAAAAAATATGTGTTTTTTGAAAAAAGAAAATAAAAATTATTTTTTTTACCAAAAAATATTATCTCTTAAAGAATATAATATATTTGTTTAAAATTTTTTACTTAACGTATAAATATATTAAATTAATTAGATTTTTTTAAATTATTTATTAATATAACAATATTAAAAAATTGTCAATTTATTTCGTTAACATTATAAAGAGAACTTTAAAATATATTTATTTATTTGAACAACATAAAATAAAAAATGTTACTTTTTTTACAAACATAATACATTTCAAAAACAATGTTTCATATGTATTTTAAAATATTGTATTCTATAATATTTAATTCGTATGCAACATAATAATAAAAAGTAAAAAAAATTAATTTTTTTTTAGATCATAACAATGAAAAATAAAAATCACTAATAATAATTTGAAATAAATTTTTATTTTTATTTTAGTTAAGTTTTCAAAATGATGTGTCATCCACATCACCTCATTAAAGCCACACAATAAAAAAAAAATCAAGAGGTTAACCTGTTTAAAAGGTAACAGGTTACTCATTGCTATTATGGGTAGACTTTTTAAAGTACGATGCTTTAATAAAAAATAATTTGAAAATACATTGTTGTAATAAATAAAAACATAAGTAGAATGCTATAATAAGAAAATTTATGAAAGTAGGCTGCTATATCATGCATTTAACCCAAAAAAATATTACGTGCGAAAAGCAAAAGTGTAAGCATTTAAAAAGAAATACGATTCACACACGTAATTAATGTTTTATTTTTTATAAAACGTTAATAAATGATACAATGAATATGTAGGACAAAAGTCGTAATCGACGCCATTTGGATAAAATGTGAATAAGACGTTAGTATGAAGATACATATGTAATTAAGATACGTAATCAATTTTTTTTCTCAACTGTAATTTTACAGTAGATTTTAGCTGTAATTATCAATGGTTTTAAAGGAGTATAGATAAAAGGAGGTGATATTAGATACAAAAAGAGTATATAACCTCATAAAAAGTAGAGGATTTAAAATCAATAAGAAATATGTATGAGTATTTATTGTATATAAATATTATATATTTAAAAGAATTAAAACGTATGTTGAGTTTATGGGTAATATTGGGTGTGTTAATGTTTCTTTTCAAAAGAGAATTTAAATCGGAAAACAAGTTGTAACAAAATAATCAAAAGAGTAAACTATAAATTCTTATCCTTCTGGTTTGTCAAAAATAAGATTTTTCGTCTCTGTAGTTTCTCAATTACAATATGGCCATCATGGTTTGTCCAATGCGTCCGGATTTGATCCATCTATCTAATGACCATTCGTTAAATTAGGGGCATTTTCGTCTTTTTATCAATTTATTTTTCATTTATACAATCAAAAACCACATGGACCAAGCCATAAAATCTATTTTGATTGGTTAAAAGATAAAAAAATCGATAAAAGAACGAAAATATCACTCATTTGACGGAATTTTTTAACAACCGTTAGAGAGATGGACCAAATCCGAACACCTTGGACAAACCATGATTTTCCGTATTGTAATTTCGAAACTATAGAGATGAAGAATATTATTTTTGACAAACCACAAAGACCAAATTCGTAGTTTACTATAATTTAAATTAGACAATTATAAGCTTAGCTTTATAAGTTAGATAAATTGCGTAAAAAATACCTTATAATATAAATTTAAAGGTATATAATTTAACAAAAATGCATATCTTGTGGTATTTATTTCGAAAAAAAGTCTATTTGATAAATAATTTTCACAAATTACACGTGAATATTTTGTACTAATTTCAAAAACTATAAACTCTTAAATATGTCTTTTAAAATTATATTTAGAAAAATATAAATTAATATATGATAGGATACTTTTTTATACAATTTGTAATTAAAAAATTTATTATAACATTTTATTTATTTTTAATGACCTAATTATTTTGGTACTCAAATACAATAAAATCATAACCAAATTGGTATAATACCATATATTTTTATAAAAGATTTAATTAACTTAAAAGATTAAAACAAGAGAATCAGGGTTCTAGAATTTGTTATAAATATTATGAAAATGACTGTTACAAATTAATAATTAAGACCTAGAAGATGACTCAAATCACAAAAGACGAATAGGACCTAGTTTATACCTAAATATTAACGAACAAAACATCATTTGTATTGAATGCTCGTTCTCACTTTCATTCATATCCCCTATTGCATTATAGGCAGGAAGAAATTTAAAATGAGCATGTGATTTAACATAAATTCTGCTTTTAAAATTTTAACTTTGGTTTAACAATGAAAATAGCAACCAAATTATATGTGTAATTTGACAAAAATTCAAATCACAGGATAAAAGTCCTAAACCGCACGATATAACATGGTGTAAACGATTTATGCGGATTTTTTAACACCTATATACTATCAAGCTCGTATATAAGGTCTCAAAACTATAAGAACATTTCTTAAAAAATATATAAAAGCAATCTCAACAAATTGAGACGATAGTGGTTTTGTAGATCTTTAAAAATATAACTTCTTTAAATTTGACTTTTGTTTCTTTATTTTAAATATAACTTCTTCTTTAAATCTGACTTTTGTTTCTTTATTTTAAATAAACTAAAAGGATACTCACACAATGCAACGAGATACATCTTGATTTTAATATTTTGTTTTATTATTTATCTCAGTCGATGTTATAAATGGTCTTATGTGATTTTGAAAAAAACAATAATGTTTTTATTTTCTAATAAAATATAAATTTGAAGATATAATAAAATTTGACAAGAATATATCRATATTAGTATCAAATTAACTATTTAAAATTTCTCATTTTTTGTGTAATTTTTTAATTTAATTTTGTTATTATTATAATTTAATTTAGGTTCAATATCGAAGTAATTTATATTTGATTTAATAATATAATTTTTATAAAGATATTAGTTAATTATTTTATTAGAACTCAATGATTATCCTAATTATATTTTAGATTTTTTATTTTTTAAAATGAGATATTTATCCTCTATTTAATTATGTTTATCCACATTTAATTACACGGATACAAATATGGAGTTTTAATAAGTTGTACTTACGTACAAGTTACTTGTAATCTTGAATTTTAAGTAATATGTATCAATAAACAGTAATTCATGCATAAAAAATGATTTTTAAGAGTTTTTATCAAATGCTTTATAATATAATATATATTATAAAAAAATATTTAAATATTTTAAATTGTTGATAATTATGTATCATCGTAATAGTCACTTTAATTTTTAACTTTTCTAGCTTTTCTTAAATTTAAATAATAAAAATATGATGACGACTATCATAGACGGTCCCACGTAGACTTCCATTCCCCTTAAAAAGGTATGATAATTGGATATAATTATTGAAGAAAATTACATTTTTTGACTAGATACTTTTGTAAAATGCATTTCAGGACTTTAATCTGAACACGTAACGAAATGGGTTCATATGGTCGCATTTTCGCAACAATTTAGGTCTTTATACTAGCATAATCCTTTGACTATTGAGTAATCCTCTTTGACTATCATATGATAGACATTTTGGTCTTTTCTTATACCTATTTCATCGGTTTCTAAAATAATAAAAAATCAATTAGAGGTACCACCACCAAACACTAATCCAAAATCAAGAACAATAACCAAACATAAATCCAAATCCAAACACAAAATTACAAGAACATCAAACATCCTAGAATGAAAACCCTAAGAAGGCGTTTGGTTCGTAGAATGGAATTCAATGGAATTGAAATTCATCAAATGAATTTGACTTTGAGGAAATGAAATGGAATTTGATGAATTTTGACCATGTCTTTTGATTGCGTTTGGTTGGATGGAATTGGAATGAAATTCTTAACCGAATTGAATTTTTTTTGTTTCGTTCACGGAATTCAACGAGAAAATTACAGGCAAAAAAAACTGAAATCGAAACTTTCGGGCTGGGTTCGGGGACATCTTATCGGGGATGGGGTGGGGATTGGGGACAAATTTGGGGATTTTAACGGGGGGCGGGGGGCGGGGACGATGATCATCGGCCCGACCCAACCTGATATGTGTATATATATTAATTTTAATTTTTATATACACACACACACACACACACACACATATATATATATATATATATAATATTTAAATTCGGGGATTTTTAGATCTGTTTCAGGTTTCGATTTCGGGTTCGGTTACAACAAACGGTGAACGGGAAAAAGAGGGTTTTTACCTTAACGAGTTCCCCAACGGGGATCGGGGAAACCGCGAGACCTGATAAGATCTCCGATGGGGATCAGGGAGGTCATGGGGACGATTTTAGTTATCGGTTTCTGGGACGGGGATACTAATAACCAGCCAAACCTGGCCCGTTGTCATTCTTAGTTTTAAACGAGATCGAGCATAGCAGAACAGAGCAAATCGAGATACAACATCGACGAATGGATGAGTGCTAAGGAATTGTCAGATTGGAATTTGAAATCCGTGGTATGTGCGGTGGAATTGTGAAATCAGTGAATTAAGGAATTGGTTGGAATTGGATGAATTCCTTCACATCTATTATGTGAACCAAACATGGGATTTGGAATTTGGTCAAAGATTTGGACATTCCAATTCCACCAAATTCCATAAACCAAACACCCCCTAAAAGTTGTGTACTATATATTTATATTTAGATCTTGATCAAATGAATCAAAAGAACGTGAAAAACATTAAAACAAAATGAAATTGATAACTCTCCTTTTGAGACTTATTTGCACATCATTTGTGAGTTTTTCTTTCGTTTTACCCGTGTTTCCTCTTTATGTGTTCATGTTTCTTTCTTTTATTTATTTATTTTTATTTGGAGTTGTTGAGGGTAAAAGTTTGTGTTTTGATGGCCAGACGCATCATTTTTTGTTAAATGTTAGACCGCAGATGTGCCCATTGTAGACACAGTTTATATTTTATTTTTAATGCAAGTAACTTTTAAGTATATTTTTTCTTTTACTATGTTCGTTACTTGATTATTAGCTAAACACTCTTTGGGTGTGATTGTGAGTAAAACTTAAGGCTAGTAGGCAACATTGGGGTGTTGCCATCGTTGCTATTTCTTAAGTTTGGTTACTTGAGTCGGGACTTAAACTCAATGCGGATGAGTCGACCATTTTGAAGTGTTAATATTAGATCATGAATCCAGAGATGAGCGGATTCGAAATACGATTTAAGTGATGCACAAAGATTTGAGAAAATATTTGATAATCATGTAGAGATACATGTTTTGTATGATTTGCTAAGGTTCAAACTTTGGTCGAGATTTATATCACAAAGGATTTGGGTATAGATCTTGATACTAATCGAACTTGATCTTTTTAGTCAACTTAGTTAAATGGGCAACATTAAGGATCGATAATAGTGGTGATCTTATGGACACTTCGTGGATACGATCTATAATGATTCACTTTCGAGAGATCAATATCTTTATACACGTTATTATGATATAAAGTTTCTAATCACTTTGTTACTACAATTGTCTTAAGTGAAACTTACATCCATACCAATTTTTAGTTATTTTTGTTGTTAAAACTTAAAAGCATCAAACTCGCTCAAATATGTTTTCTTCTTCTCTAATTAAAATCGGTGTATTCTCGACTTGGTACTCGAAATTTTGAAGTTCGATCCCTATGAATACAATCTCGATATTTTTAATACTTTATTATTTAAAAAGCAAACTCAATAATGATATACAGTTACACCATTATTGTGCCACATTTATCTCAAAAAAAAAATTAAAAGTCACCTCAACAAATTGAGAAGATAGTGATTTTTTAGATCTTTAAATATATTTTTTTTCTTTATTTTAAAGAAATTATAAAAAAAAATATTTAAATATTTTAAATTGTTGATAATATGTATTATTGCAATAATCACATTTTATGTTAATTTTTAGTTTTCTAGTTTTTATTTCTTTTAAAATTTAAATAATAAAAATATGAAGTCGACTTTCATAGACGGTCCTACGTGGATTCCCATTCCCCTTAAAAGGTAGGATAATTAGATATAATTATTGAAGAAAAAAGTGAATTACATTTTTCGTCCAGGTACTTTCATGAAACTGTAGATCAGGTATTTGATCTGAAAAAATTAACAGAACAAGTTCATATAGTCATATTTTCGCAACAATTTGGGTCTTTACACTAGCTTAACCCATTGGCTGCTAAGTGAACCCTCTTTTACTGTCATATGAGAGACATTTTGCTCTTTTTTTTATACTCATTTCACCATTTTCTAAAAAATAAAAATCAATTAGAGGCACCACCACCAAACACTAATCCAAAATCAAGAACAATATCCAAACATAAATCCAATTCCAAAGACAAACACAATAGTACAAGAACATCAAGCATCCCTAGAATGAAAACCCTAAAAGTTGTGTATTATATATTTATATTAGATGTTGATCAAATGAATTTGAGGAACATGAAACCCATAAAACAAAATGAAATCCAGAAACAAAGTTGTGGAGGTAAACCCATAAATAAATCCAAATCCAAATGTAAACCATCCATTGACCCTTGGTTGTGATCCTAACTCTTGGAAACAAGGCTCAGTGATTGACAACTAATTGTTGAAGGCGGGGATGGCAAGGCTCGAAAGGAAGGATGGTGGAGTGAGGTTGAAGAAAAGAGAAGGAAATCCAAGTGTAGGAAGGGAGAGAGCAAAGTCAAAGTGGTGTTGAGCAGTGTCAGTGAACTCATAGAGGGTGTTGTTGATGGCGATGGAGGAGGAAAAAGATTACAGTCAAGGAGAGAGTGGTTTGGTTAGCGGTTGTCAACTATGCTTTGAGGGGCCTTCATTCGAGTATAGAAGGGAAGAGGGGAAGTCACTATTTACATAGGTTCCACAAATGGTAGTTATGTTTTTTAGGGGCTTCATTGGAGTTTAATGACCCAAATTCGGATGTTTCATCGAAAATTATATTGTATTATTCAGGATTTAATTTTAATAGAATATGAGGCAAAAACTTAAAAAGACTAAAAAGTCCTTTATTATAACATATTTCTCATGGCAGTTGGCAGGAAGGATTCGATCTATTGCAAAAATTGCTACAAGGACCTATTTGTTAAATTTTCAAAAAAAAAAACCCAATCGATTAAGTTCTTGAAAGTACAAGGACTAAAAATGTAGTTCACTTAAAAAGAAAAGAAAAGAAAACAAATGGCAATCTTGGGAAAAGGAGATTAGTGTCCATTGAGATTCCATAGCAAAATTTTATTCCAAAAAGACAAACACGTCTCAAAAAGATATACAATTGATCCCACTTCTAGTGGAATGTGACATAGTAATCAGGATTTATTTATCTAAAACAAATGAATTTGAGGTATATTTTATTATTATTTAATGATTAATAAAAACAATTAATTAGAAAATAACTAATTTTTTAATGGATCAAAAGTTACTTTAGTCTATTCAAATGCCTGTATTTTATTCGTTTTATTAAAAACTATTGTTTAAATAATATTTATTAAAATACAACAAAAATTATCTAGGCTCTTGTTTAGTATAACGAGTTCTTTTATCAATTAATATAGTTAACTTTGGGTATTTTATTTTGTACCCATTTTCAACGGTGATCAGTTAAAATACATTAAATTTTAATGATGAAAACGAGAAGCAATCAAATTGAAAACTATGAAGATTTTAATGAGAAGTTTTAGACTTTTAGTATTGATCAAGAGGGTAGAAAGATGACTGAGATTGCTTATAAAAACAATTTATTGACTTATTATGGGGTAACACCGATAATAAGCACTTTTGAATGTTTAGATAAACAATTTATACCGATGCCAAACCAGTAATACGAAGTTTTATAGAAGTTAAACCCTTCTGACTTATAATAAGTTGATAAGTGCTTTTGTAAAAAAATATAAGTTGTTACAAATAACGAAACCCGAACACCCCCGAAATTGAAGAAGCAGAACCCCCAAAAAAGGAGAAGACGAAGGAGTAAGGGAGTAACAAATTTAAATTATAAGTTCAGATTATTAAATAATGCTCATTTTGTTAGTGAATGCCCAAAAATCAATCATATGATGATTGTAACTTTGAGTTTTGTTTCATGAAATTAATAAATATAAAGACATTGCCCATTTTATTATGTCTATATTATATTCTGTGTTTTAATATTCATAATAAATAACCTTAGAATAATGTATTAAAAATGTCCCTAGTTAAATATTATTTCGGGTTTAAGGTTGAAGTAATATGATAATGACTAGCATATGTAGGGATTCATATAAAGATATCAAATCTGTATATGGGTACAAAATGGAGACTTTGTGCATCAGACGTGACTCGTTATGAGAACACTTCATTGGATGTCATGTGAGTGTCATAAGTGTTTCTCATGTGGTCAATGTACATGTAATTCTTTGACTTCAGAACATGGAGTTTGTTATGTGTGAGTAATGTATTTTGACATTTATTCTAATCATTCCGTAACTGGGTAACAGAATGATAGTTGGGTATATTGCATATCATATGATAGAATTAGCATGTATCGAGATAAGATTTGTCTCTCCTTTATGACGGGAGTGATGTCTTTGGGCCCCTTGATAAGTATATACTAAAGAAATGCATGCATGCTTAGATAATTGATATGAGATATCATTATCTATTTTTTATTAGTATGTTAAGGAATCAAGAAACTAGAGATTAGACATAACGAGAATGACACATTCAATGTCTCGTGTTCAATCTGGACATCAAGGACAAAATAATTAAATATGTAAAACTAAAATTGACTACAAATCGATAATTTGTTGTATAACTAATTCTCGTCATTTGGGTAATGGTGATGTATTGCTAGATACCGCTCATCGTTTATAACTATAAATATAAGATTTATATTTATTACCAACATGTGGAGAACCCATTGAGTCACACGCTTTGAACATATTCGAATAAGGAGTTTCAATAATTAAAATGTTTAATTATCATATCTGATTTGTATCGATTTAATCTGATTAAATAAAATCAGATATTATTTATGTTGGACATAAATAAAGATAATTAGGGATGGCTTTGTAAGAGAGTGATGGTGCATGGAAGGTCTTACACTCAAGCATGRTGGAGGCATGRTGGAGGTATGGTGATGGTTAGGCCATACATCCCATGKCCATATAAAATGTATRACATTTTTATGCTAGTGAGTTTTTTGGTYTTGCAATTTTCTCTCCTAAAAACCACCTACAACAATCTGCTCCCTTTTCTTTCTAAGTTTTGAAACCGTGACTAGCATCACGAGAAGGCAAAGGATTCAGATTGTTCGCGTGGATACCGTGGAGGCATCAAGCTTTTTTTGTTGCTGTGATTCAAAGTTACGCTAATTGTGAGGTATAATTTCGAAACACCTGATTTATTCCGGTTCGTATGGGTCTTTGGAGGGTTACGGTTTTATTTTCCACTGTGCTTGAGATCCCGTAACCCAACAGTGGTATCAAAGCTACTTACGAACCTCTAGATCGGATTTTTGTGACATGCATGCTATATTGAAAAACTGTTTTTGGTGCTGTATGTTTTTGTTTCGTAAATGTTTTGATTTTTTCGTCCCAGAAATATTCCAAATCTCGAAAATATTTATACATGAAAAACCTAGATCTTTTCACAGCTTTTTGAATCGCATCATTTCGACTTCGTATGAATTTTTTATGAATTGTTTACGACAGTGTCGCAATGCTGTTCGAAAATCGAACCTACTACGGGTTTGACTTGGTTTTCGACCCATAAGGGTTCTAGATCTTTAAAATCCTAAAACATAAAAGATGTAGATCTTTTTGTTAGTTTTTCAAAGAACTTTGAATCCCTTTTTTTTAATGTTGTATGGATTTTGTATTATTTATACGGTGGTGTTGCAAATCGATTTTATGTTTCAATGTCATTGAATATGTATAATGTGATTTGTTTGGTGAATGGTTATAGCTCTTAGTCTTGAATGTATTATATTTGATAAATACGACTTGCATGTCGTGCCTTTCTCTATATACTCTATTTGTACATTCTTCTCTCATCCAATCCCCTCGAATGTAACTCGAGGTTTCTTTGATTGAAATGTAAAGTATTTTATATAAAAGAAAGCGAGAGATGGAGGCATTATGAAGTGACGAAGATAAGAAGACTTAGAGTCATAGAAGTTTATTTTATGTAATGATATTCATACTTGGCTCTATGAATATCGCATAAGGGGGCTATAACCATCTCACATTTTTTTTACGCTTTATATATTGTGATATATTATGCGTGGTTGTTTGTATGTGATACTTGTTACAATCTTTTAAAACAATATATGTTTAAAAAAAAATGTATAAGTAAAAGGAGTTTTACAAATCAAAATGAGTTTTGATAAAAGTAAAAGGAAAATGGTTTTATATAAGATGTAAAATGGACCGTCGATCTCGAGTGATAAGGTCTTAGTACATCATGCAAGATTTCAACCAGTTTTGTCACAAAGGTCTAAACTGCTTAAGAAAGGAATGTATTCAAGTGATCCTTGTGATCCACCTCCAATCTGGATTCCGGTTGAATCAAGCGATGAGGAAATGATTTATCACAAAAGAAAGAATGGTATATTCAAACTAACTAAAATCCCTCACCAAAATATTAAGTTTAAGATGCCTTCCAAACATGGCACTTATCAAGACTTTGATCATCGAGGGTGGGTCATGCTAAAGTTGAGTACTCTCTTTAATCTTAGTAAGATAAGATAAGCATAGGATTCCTACAAGCCATTTTTGGGTCAGGCTTAACCAAATTAAGTCTAATAGGATTAGGGATTTGGAGGCATGGGTTGAGAACATTTATATGATGAATTTAAATAAAAGTTGTTTACTCAACTATCCAAGAGTTACATGGAGATGTAATTAGTAATGTTGTTGCTTACCTAAAACATTATTGGTTGATCAGTTAGCTAAAGCTAAATTGATTGATAATGAAAATATGGATCTTGGCCCGCTAGAAAGCTTGTGACATTTTCCGAAACAATAAAAGAGGATTGTTGTTTTGATTAAAATAGTGGGAGCTTGTTTGATGAAAGTCCTTATTAAACAATAATAATTTCATGACACTAAGAACTCTACTTTTCTATTGTAGATTACCAATGGCACAAACCAACAACGGAAACAAAAACACTTTATGATCGATTCTTGAGAAAGAAAAACTTAACGGAACAAATTTCATCAATTGGTATCGTAATTTAAGAATTGTCCTCAAAGCTGAAAAGAAATTGTATGTCTTGGAGGAACAAATCCCTGAAGAGCCTAATTCCAGTGCTCCAAGGACTGAAAGGGACACTTTCAAAAAACATGATGAGGATGCTTTGGACGTCTCATGTCTAATGCTAATAACCATGAAACCTGATCTTCAGAAACAACATGAAAACATGGGGGCGTTCGATATGATCGAACACCTAAAATTGCTATTCCAAGAGCAAGCTAGACATGAGAGGTATGAAACATCCAAGGAATTGTTCCGTTGTAGAATGTCTGAAGGTAGTCCCGTTGGCACTCATATGCTTAAAATGATTGGGCATATTGAACGCCTTGAAGGACTAGGTTTCTCTTTACGAAAGGAGTTAGCCATTGATGTAGTTTTACAATCGTTACCAAATAGCTACAGTCAATTTGTGATGAACTACAAGATGCATGACTTTGACAAAACCCTTCCAGAATTGCTCAACATGTTACAAACTGCCGAGCAAGAACTTGCAAAGAACAAATCCACCATTTTGATCGTTCGTAAGGATAAGAATGGAAAGGCAAAGTAAAGTCTATTGCCAAAACCATTTCTAAATCTTTGAAGCCAAAAGGAAGCATTAAGAAACCCAAGGTAACTGTACCTAAGGAGGGTGAGTGCTTTCACTGCAACAAACCCGGGCATTGGAAGAGGAATTGTCCCTTCAGGAAAAGAAGAAAGGAAATGTAACATCCACTTCAGGTATCTATGTGATAGAAGTTAATCTTTCTACTTCTTACACATCATGGGTATTAGATACCGGATGTGGTTCTCATATTTGTAGAAACATGCAGGAACTAAAAAGGACTAGAAGGTTGAACAAAGGTGAAATTGATCTGCGCGTTGGAAATGGGGCAAAGGTTGCTGCTATAGCCGTAGGATCTATTTTGTTAACTTTACCGACCGGATTAATATTAGAACTCGATGACTGTTATTGTGTACCATCTATTTCTAGAAATTTGATTTCTGTATCTTGTTTAGACAAGAAAGATTTTACCTTTAATATTGGGAACAAATGTTGTTCATTCTCTTTGGTAATATATATTATGGTGATGCAAGTTTGATTAATGGTCTTTATGTTCTTAATATGGATAATCCGATTTATAACATAGATAAAATGGAGGTCAAATCGAATAGTTCAAATTTAACCTATCTTTGGCATTGTCGCCTTGGACATATAAACGAAACTCGCATCTCCAAACTCCATAAAGATGAATTATTGAACAAATTAGATTTTGAATCATTTGGGACGTGCGAAGCTTGTTTAAAAGGAAAGATGACAAAGGCTCCGTTTGTTGGACAAAGTGAGAGAGCAAATGATGTATTGGGAATTATACATAGTGATGTATGTGGCYCGATGAACATACAAGCTAGAGGTGGTTATAGATACTTCATTACATTTACTGATGATCTCAGTAGATTCRGCTATGTATATTTGATGCGACATAAGTCCGAGTCCTTTGAGATGATCAAAGACTTTCAAAATGAAGTACAAAACCAACTTGGAAAGAGTATTAAGATTCTTCTATCTGATCGAGGTGGCGAATACTTAGACCATGCTTTTCTTGATCATCTTAGAAATTGTGGTATTGTATCACAACTCACTCCACCTGGAACACCGCAATGGAATGGTGTTTCCGAAAGGAGGAATCGTACACTGTTGGACATGGTACGATCTATGATGAGTCAATCTGACCTTTCGACGTCCTTTTGAGGATATGTTCTAGAGACAGCAGCTTTCACACCAAACCGGGTTCCATCAAAATCTATTGAAAAGACACCATATGAGATATGGACTGGGAAGAGTCCCAAATTATCTTTTATGAAGATTTGGGGTTGTGAGGTTTATGTACGCCRTCTAATCACAACTAAATTAGAACCAAAATCTGATAAATGCATATTTGTAGGATATCCCAAAGAAACTATGGGATATTATTTCTATCATCTTCACGACAATAAAATGTTTGTTGGGTGTACTGGTGTCTTCTTGGAAAAGAAATTTATTTCCAAAGGTATCAGTGGGAGGAATATAGAACTTGAAATTATTCAAGATCAAAATATGTCAACACAGATGGAACCAACACAGACACCATAAGTAATTGTGGATCCACAAAGTGTTGCGGAAGGACAGTATGATGTTGTAGCACAAAGTTCTCGTAGATCTGGTAGAAAACGAAATGAGCCTGAGAGATATGGATTTCTCATCACTCATGCCGGGGATATGATGCTTATGGATGATGAGCCCATTAGTTACCAAGATGCTATGACAAGCATTGACTCCGAAAAATGGTTAGAAGCTATGAGAATAGAAATGGACTTCATGTATGTAAACCAAGTTTGGAACTTAGTTGACCCACCCAATGAGGTACGACCTATAGGGTGCAAGTGGATTTTCAAGAAAAAGACTGACATGGATGGTAATGTGACTACCTATAAAGCACGATTGGTTGCAAAAGGTTTCAAACAAATTCAAGGTGTTGATTATGATGAAACTTTCTCTCCAGTCGCAATG
>NC_037532.1:17426766-17453282 GCF_001531365.2 Cynara cardunculus var. scolymus
AAGGACAAAAGAATTAAATATGTAAAACTAAAATTGACTACAAACCGATAATTTGTTGTATCACTAATTCTCGTCATTTGGGTAACAATGATGTATTGCTAGATACCGCTCATCCTTTATAACTATAAATATAAGATTTATATTCATTACCAACATGTCGAGAACCCATTGGGTCACACGCTTTGAACATATTCGAATTAGGAGTTTCAATAATTAAAATGTTTAATTATCATATCTGATTTGTATCGATTTAATCTGATTAAATAAAATCAGATATTATTTATGTTGGACATAAATAAAGATGATTAGGGATGGCTTTGTGAGAGAGTGATGGTGCATGGAAGGTCTTACACTCAAGCATGGTGGAGGCATGATGGAGGTATGGTGATGGTTAGGCCATACATCCCATGTCCATATAAAATGTATAACATTTTTATGCTAGTGAGTTTTTTGGTCTTGCAATTTTCTCTCCTAAAAACCACCTACAACAATCTGCTCCCTTTTCTTTCTAAGTTTTGAAACCGTGACTAGTATCACGAGAAGGCAAAGGATTCGGATTGTTCGCGTGGATACCGTGGATGCATCAAGCTTTTTTTGTTGCTGTGATTCAAAGTTTCGCTAATTGTGAGGTATAATTTCGAAACACCCGATTTATTCCGGTTCGTATAGGTCCTTGGAGGGTTACAGTTTTATTTTCCGCTGTGCTTGAGATCCCGTAACCCAATAGATTTATGATGCCACATAGTAACTTTCTTAGAAAATAATGGTAAACATAAAAAAACCGATGCCACGTGTACGCATCTCCAACATATTCTTTAAATTTTTTGTAAAAATGGAGGAACAAAATTCAAAATTTCTAAAAAAGAAATAACTTCAACTCCAATATTTTTTATTTATTTTAGATATTATAACAATGATTATATTATTAAAATATTCTATACATTTAAAAAAATGTTATTTCTCCTACATATACATTTAATTTCAATGCTTCCTACTTATAGGAATATAATAAAAAATATTTATTTCTCATGGTAATCATTTTTTCGGAGTTCTTCAAATTTATAGAATTTCACACTCTCCCATACTTTCTCCATTTTTTTAAAAATTCTCTTGACCCAGGAACTTGTCTAAATCTGCCATAAGATTTTCTTGATTATTATGTAAATTGATATCAAAGTATTAATATTGAAAGTTTGTTATGTTAATTAAGAAAATTGCATAGTTACAATAAAAGAAACTAAAACAATCTTAATTGTTTTAAAAGAAACCTTTATTATATTATAATATTGATTTTATAACAAACAATTGTTAACTCAATAAAACACTGGTGTCTTGTAAAGTTTTACTTGATTATTAAATAAACTAGTATCAATATAGGAAGTTTATTGATTGAAAAAAAAAAAATCTTATATTCGAGCCAAGACATAAATGAATACTGGGAGTTATATAGGCTTATTAATTCATAAATAAAGTCTATCAATTATGATGTTAAATAGGACATCCAATAACTTATGAGTTACAACACTTCCTTTTGGGTGTCTTGATTTACACCAAATCACATTTGCACTTCTATGTTTTGTAATCTTTAGACAATCCATCAAACATTTGTCTCGTCAAAACCTTGCCAAAAAACCCTTTCAGACAAAACTCTGGTCGAGAGAAAAAGAGTACGATTTTGAATGTGTTGAGCTCTTCATGCAATGAGATAAATGTATGAGTCAAAAGTGTATGATTCAACTAACTAGAGAATATGTGCCTCGGCAAAACCTTGCCAAGAAAACCCGTTTGGAAAAACTTGGTCGAAGGACAAAACACTACACAAGGGTTAGTAGTAGTGAGGGAAATAACCATACATGGTGAGCCTCATTAAAACCTTGTTAGAGATAATCAAGTGGGAAAAAAACTCTAATTGAAGGACAAAAGAGTGCACAATGGTTGGAAATAAGCAACTAGATACCCCTTGATTTCAGTAATACTTAATGAGTACGAAATCAAGTTTGCCACTTAATTTTTTTTTCAAGGTAAACCCAATAAGAAAAACCCTTGAAGTAAAGATAAAAAGAGTACATAAATATTCAACGTGATGCCCCCTTCACATGTATACAATATGACGTTAAGAATATGTGAAGATTCACAAAACATGATTCTAAGCATACATCATGATGCAATCATCACTTGCATACAACATAGTAAATGATATATGTGATTTAGGGTAGCTTATAGAGATTCCTAAGTCCAATTGCTTTCACATGTTTTTGGAATGAATACTTTGGCAGTGACTTGGTAAACAAGTCTGCATAATTCTTTTATGATCCAACATGTTGTGCTTTGTGAGGTGGGTTTACACCCCCCTAAATCTAATTGTAAGTGTATGGTGTTGAATCAAGTAATAAGTACGTAAGTACCATTATCGAACCACGAAACTAGGTACTGAGTACCACAGTTACTACGAGCACTATTAACTGGACGATCAAAACTTGATAACTGAACTAAAGAAGATTCGGAAATACTTTAGAAAACAAAACACTGAAAACTTTATCAGGATAAAAACAGTTGGGAGTTGGAGTCCTAATGGGTTTCACAAAGAACTCTTCAAATGCAGTAGTTATCAGATTATTCCCAATGAATGAATACACAATCACAAAGCTTACAGTTACTCTCTCTCGAGTTATAACTGAATTATTCTTGAAATGGGTATACATTATCCCTCAATCTCACATACAAGCTCAAGAATTCATTAAAAACAAGATTGCCAAATAGTACCAAGGTTTAATTGGTATATCTCTATCCAATATCTCACCTTAGGCATATGAATCATGAATCCAATTATAAAATTATTTCTCTTACAATTAGTTTAAAACACATAGATCAATTGTAAGTTGGTCAGGCTCACAAGGGCATTAAACATAAATTCATATACTTCATCCATTGAAAATTCTAATAAAAAACATAAGTTACGTATTCATATGCTTACAACCCAAAAGTAATCCAACCCCCAACATCTAAGGATTAGTTCATGTTGGGGAAGGTAGGAAACACAACATAAATGGAAGAACTAAAAGGGTTTAATCATGGTTCTCAAAAATTCTGAAACACAATTAAAAAAACCCCCTTTTTATGAAGAATCTCCACCAGCAATCAATGAATGTCGCATCAGATCTTTAATCCTGATGTCAATTTCTGTGTTTTGCAGCTCTAAAACCCTTCAAGAATCTGTCTCCAATCGCCTCCTACCAGCCTCTCTCTTCCAATAAAATTGTCCAAACCACTTTCAACCCTAGCTGGATAAGACATTTTGCCCGACTCCAGAGAGTCTTGTGGTTTCTCCTGCGGCTGAGTCTGCGAGACTGGTTAACCGTGTAAAAAGTGCCACGACTTTGAGCCTATGTGAAAGGTGGCGTAACTCAATTTTTTGTCCACCTCTTTGTGACGTTCTAGCTTAGATTTCTTCAACAAACCACATTAAGTTCCAAATTAGATCCCAACTCCAAGATGCTTCAAAAGAACATCAGGAACGACATCACAAGATTTGCTTTCTTCGATTCTTTCTTTAAGATTAATTTTTGTTCAAAACTCAAAAGAACTGTTAAAAATATGCCTAATTCACATGGAAATAAGTTAAAAACTACTTAGAAAGTGGTATAAAAATTAACGTAAGGAATGACGTCATCAACAACCCCAAACCAAGCGTTGCTTGCCCCAAGCAAATTAGCGTCAAATAAGAAACAAAAGAATAACAGTTCAAAGGCATGTCTAATTCGCATGAAGAGCCAAACAAGTCTACTTATCCAATGAATCTAATTATGTCATAATTGTGAAATGTGAGGAAGTGACACCCAAGAATGCTCTTATCATGGATACTGAAAATACAACATTGAGAATCGAACTAAAAACAAAAACACCATAATGAGTTCAACTAGTCTACCATATTTTCAAAGATGATTTCACCTCGACCCTACCTCATGGGATACTCTCAATACACTCGAGTCCTAGGTTCTCACACAACGCCACTCATGCAGTAGGAGGTTATAAACAAGGAAGTTCAAATGATAGCTGCATGAATAAATAACAAGAAGAACGCTTAAATGCAAACTAAGGTAATCTCGAGACGGAATCAAGTAGTAAGACAAGGGATACTAGCAAGAATCAGTCTACAAAAATCATGTTTCCCATAAGATCATCCAAATTGATTGGTTGTAATGGGGACAAGGGTGATGGTTAAGAAACGAAGGTCAAATTAGGAGCAATAATCCTAAGTTTCCTACAAAATGAATGGTCTATTAACCATTCCTTCTTCCATCTTCACTTTCATATTCAAATCCTTTACACCCTTTGGTGTGTTCTTTATGCTAAAGGCATCTCTCAACTTTCTTGTCTACTCTGGCAAGCAGGCCATATATATTTATATATTTGAATATGTATAACTAATTATTTTAGCAGCATGACCCATCTAGGTTTGTCTTTTCCTCATTTCCTTCACCTTACTTTTCTTTTCAATCAATCCCTTCTCTACCCTTTACTTTGCTAACCGATTTCATAGTATGAGACACTTTCGAATAGGGGTTGGCTAGTCTTTAAGTTTGGGGTTTAATATTCAGTAATGAAATGAATACCAATTCAGTGTTTAGCTGCAACAAGGGTTCAATGCACACAATTCAAGACAGGGAGCGATAGCTAAAATTTAATGATGATAATTTACACATAATGCCTGGAATCATTTCTTAGGTCTACACAATTTTATAGACGGATAAATACTACATATCTTGATGGTGGTATTTACTACTAGATGTAAGAAAATGGTGAGATTAGACTATAATCATATTCGAATAAAACTGAAGTATGTATAAGACTAGAACAAAGTTGTATCCCTTGAATTTTATTTGGCAATTATAATGGCTCGATAACTCTCTGGTGGTCTCAACTAATGTCTCCTAATCATGAAATAGAAAGAATCATCAAGACTATATCATCGTTTAGAGATTCTCAAAACAATGTAAGTTTCAAAAATCAATGATTTTCACAATATTGGATGTCTAAAACCTTCTATGTGACATAAAAGATATAGATACAGTTTTTAGGAGATAAGTGTGCTTGTTTCGACATCAAACCCAAACCTTACCTACACATTGTTCCCAATGTGCGGATATGGTTTTAAAATAAATATAGACAATAAAGCTCAGAATCATGCGAATTAAAGTAAAGAGTTAAGTACAGTCATCTAACATGAGTAAATGCTATAAAATTAAAAAAAGGGGTGCAAGAAATTCGAACCAAACATATTATTCATCAAACTGAGATCGGGATGTAAATGCACCATTGATGTTGGGTCGTCTCTTTATGCGTCTCATCGGTCTCTGTGCCGAAGGTCCTACATCAATGCCATGCTGCTGGAGAGCTGCTACTATGCCATCCATTATGTCGTGCACTCTAGAAAACCTATAGCTGATCATAGTCTCGAATATTTGGGATAATACTCTAGCCCAGTCAAGTGCATCATCTCCCAAGTCATGCTTCCATGGTGAGCTCGAAGTCTCCTCGTCTCTCGTAGGGTCATAGTATTCGTATTTATATTTGTCTTCACTTTGACTTCCTTCTTTGGAAAGTGTTGCTGCTTCTCTCTTAGCTTCCCATTCTTCCTGCTCGTCTCTCAAACTTTGTTCCAATTCTTTGGCCGCATGAATTTGCATCTGGTAATGTGTTGTCCCATAATCCGCCATGGATGAATGGAGGACCCCAATAGGCACTCTTGCCTGGCGACAGAAGTGAGTAATCATACAAAGGAATGGTAGGGATCTATCCAAACTATTATCGGCATCCAGAATATCTAACAAGATGAGATGGCCGATATCCATGCAAGATATGCTGCAGCGAATAAAGTATCCGTGCAACATCATAATTAGCAGTAGTGTTATGTGACGATGGACGGAGACTGCTCTTTACAAAGACTATCAGAAATTCTAGATGAGTATGTAACTCGCTCTTTAGAATAGGTTTGCCATTGATGGTCCATCCATTGTTACCATTTTGCCCGAGAGAGCGGGAAATGGTCGGGTTCAACTCGCGGTGGAAAGCTTCATTATTGGTGAAGCCGTAGTACATACTAAGCTTAGGTCTCTACGATGTGCCATGATAGTCATTAATATCCTCAATAGATATCCATACTGGAATGCCCCAGACAGTCACAATATATTGATCACAGTAGGCTGCAGGGACCATATCTTTGCAAAACTCTCTAACTAGCTGCTCATCATACTGAGGAGGTGTACGAATGTAGTGTTTCCATTATTGTTGTGCCATAATGGTGGGAACGCATGACTCCTCTGGTAAACCTACAAGACGGATGCCCCTTTCATAGAAGACCTTTCATAACTTCTTTCTCATTTGTGCTTCTCATGCTGGAGCATAGGATTAGGACTGTTGGGTTACAGGATCTCAAGCATAGCGGAAAATAAAATCGTAACCCTCCAAGGACCTATACGAACCAGAATAAATAGGGTGTTTCAAAATTATATCTCACAGTTAGCGAAACTTTGAATCACAACAACAAACAAAGCTTGATGCCTCCACGGTATCCACGCGAACAATTTGAATCCTTTGCCTTCTCGTGATGCTAGTCACGGTTTCAAAACATAGAAAGAAAAAAGGAGCATATTGTTGTAGGTGATTTTGAGAGAGAATTGCAAGACCAAAAATACTAGCATAAAATGTCATACATTTTATATGGATATGAGATGTATGGCCTAACCATCACCATGCCTCCACCATGCTTGAGTGTAAGACTTTCATACACCATCATTCTCTTACAAAGCCCATCCCTAGTCATCTTTATTTATGTCCAACATAAATAATATCTGATTTTATTTAATCAGATTAAATCGATACAAATCAAATATGATAATTAAACATTTTGATTATTGAAACTCCTTATTCAAATATGTTCAAAGCGTGTGACCCAATGGGTTCTCGACATGTTGGTAATAAATATAAATCTCATATTTATAGTTATAAACGATGAACGGTATCTAACAATACATCACTGTTACCCAAATGAAGAGAATTGGTGATACAACAAATTATCGGTTTGTAGTCAATTTTAGTTTTACAYATTTAATTCTTTTGTCCTTGATGTCCAGATTGAACACGAGACATTGAATGTGTCATTCTCGTTATGTCCAATCTCTAGTTTCTTGATTCCCTAACATACTAATAAAAATAGATAATGATATCTCATATCAATTATCTAAGCATGCATGCATTTATTTAGTATACATTTATCAAGGGGCCCAGAGACGTCACTCCCGTCATAAAGGAGGGACAAATCCTTTCTCGATACATGCTAATTCTATCATGTGATATGCAACATACCCAACTATCATTCTGTTATCCAGTTACAGAATGATTAGAATAAATGTCAAAATACATTACTCACACATAACAAACTCCATGTTCTCCAGTCAAAGAATTATATGTACATTGACCATATGAGAAACACTTATGACACTCACATGACATCCAATGAAGTGTTCTCATAACAAGTCACGTCCGATACACAAAATCTCCATTTTGTACCCATATGCAGATTCGATATCTCTATATGAATCCCTACATATGCAAGTCATTATCATATTACTTTAACCTTAAACCCGAAATCATATTTAATTAGGTACATTTAGAATAAATTACTCTAAGGTTATTTCTTATGAATAATTAAAACATATAATATAATATAGATAATAAAATGGGCAATGCCTTTATATTTATTAATTTCATGAAACAAAACTAAAAGTTACAATCATCATATGATTGGTTTTTGGGCATTCACTAACAAGGATGCCTAGCCAATTTTTTTCATTGAGGACCTTTTAGACGCTTGTAATCTGTCCATCAGTGTTAAGTGTTGGCATGGTTTTGAGCCACTGTTCCGGGAATAATAACCAAAATTTGAAACATGTGGTACCTCACGCTAGATAGCCTAATTCATACATATGACTTATTTGAGATCAACCTCAAACCTACATTGAAGTGTAAGTTGGTTTGAGATTATGTGAATTAGTAATTCTCAAACTGACACCCAAACCTAGGCCATGGCCCAGGTTAAATTCAGTCCATATAACAAAATTGGGACCCCAAACCTAGTTTATGAACTAGGTTTAGATTGTCTCCGAGCAAATCACACATATACACAAGTGAGAAATTAGCTACAAGAGTGCTTACCCAATTTAGTCATTAAGCCCAAGAACTAGGGATGAGATCGGTACCGAACTGGTAGGTACCAAAAATATTTTGGACAAAAAATGAGGTTCAGATACCGAACCGAATGTATCGTTTCGGTGCCGTTTTGGTTTTGGTATCGAGACGGGAAATTCGGTGTCAGTACCCCTTAGGACCGAAAATTTAAAGTTAATAAATAAAACAATCAAAACCAAATCACAAAATTTCAAGAATCAGAAGTTCAACTTTAGCAAATGTTCAACGTATCAATAACCAACCCAAAAGTTCAACAATCTTCGGTACCTTTTTTCCCCTTTCCTTTTTGGTCGTTTATCGCCTCTTCAATCTTCGTGTTGCTAAAAAACCAAGTAACAAAGATAGTTAATACTTAATATTGATAACAATCAAGAAACACATAAAGTTAATATAACATAATAGATATTACCTTTCGCAATGTTATCGTCCTTTGATATATCATCAATGTCATCTACAACTTGGTTTCCTTGACTTTCTCACCCAATCTTCGGTGCAACCAAGGCCTCAACTATGGAAGGTGACAAATTTGTTCTATATTGGTCTAGTACATGACTGCTTGTAACACCCCATTCCACATATTGCATGTAACATATATTTCATATAAAAGAAATACATGTTTATACACCACATTGGTTCCTTAGTACAAGAATTTACCAGTACAAAATGCAGGATCCAAAATTTCCAAATACAATTCCTGTACTAAACCAGATCATCTATCAAAAATATACATGTAATCAGAAAATCTTCTTGCAGATAATCACATAGGGAAAATATTACATTTTTCCCTTCCCCTTACCATCGGCACTTCCTTCAATACATAATTAAAATCACAAAATGAGGGTTAGACCGAAAGGTCTGGTGAGTTACCCTATTTATGATATTGAAGGGTGAAAATCACCAAAACTTTTATGTAAACCAACTTTTCATATATATATATATATATATATAACAAATATATGAACAAGTAAGAACATGATACCAATACCTTCACTTTTCAAGCCAAATTCTCTGCTTGCAAACAATATATCAAATCCAAACAGGTTTGCATTAATCAAATTATCATAATGCCACTTTTAAACCTTTCAAATCAAATAAGGTTTATTCAAAGATTTAGGCCAAACCTGTTATCTTCTCCTTAATAACATCCAGACTATGACTTCCAATAAGAACCCTGATCCTAAACCTTTAAGTCACAAAGAAATAAAGGTTACAGACCACAGTAATCTTAAAGGATATAATAGTAAGAGTTATGATACATAACATACATACAAATGCCACCCTTATATCCAAATATATACCTCTCCTTGATATGCCACCCTTATCCCATGGTACACCTCTCCTTGATATGTCATCCTTATTTCCTCATCAAAATATTTCATAAAAACAATTCCATTTAGAATAAACCACAGTCAATGGAATTATTATTAGTTCAAATTTATTTTGTCAAATTTCCCATTTAGTGTTCCAAAAGAATCACATTTTGACAAGTGAATACATAATCCGGTCAACCTTGTCCGGATAACAAATCAGGACAATACTTCACATAGCTTTGCCCGATTTAAACACTTAGAATTATTTCCAACTCTTTTGTCCGGATATCAAATCCGGACAACACTATGCCTCATTTGTCCGATTTAGAATAATTCGGTCAACTCATGATCGTATTCATACTTCTCCGTTTGAAACACGTGATCATAAAATTAAAGTTCATAAATCGCTCAACCTTTAAACCGGTTAAGACATGACCGGTTTAAAGCTAAATCGTTTAATGTTTAAGCGGTTTATTCTTTACATCGCTTAAACCTTGTTTGGTTTAAGACTAAACCGCTTAACCCTTGACCGGTTTATTTACTTAAATCGCTTAACACATGCTTGGTTTATATCGTCCAACTCTTATCTGATTTTAAGGAAATCCGGATAATACTCATATGGTTTAAACTTCAAGCTAGATAGAAAGATGGTATGAACAATTTATGCATTTCAAAAGTGTGTAAAAAACTTTAAATCACTCACCTTTTTGAAACCATCTTCTTGAAATTTCCAAAATAAGAAATTCGGTCAACCTCTTTCTCTCTGAATCGCTCAAACCTTATTTCAAAGATGGCAAGAGATGCAATGGAGGTCAAACCCTCCTTTTATACCTTTCTAAAACTAGAAAGGTCGGCCAACACAGCCTCCTCCCCACATGCATACGCTCACCTCTCTCACACACACACACACACACACACACACACACATATATATATATATATATATAAATACACTCATGCACACATGCACATACATGCATGCATATCTCACATATATACATACGAACATCTGCATCCACATTATGTACATTTTCATAGACTAGCATGATCAAATGAATCAATTTATCATGCTATCACATAATCATATATAACAAATAATCACATATTCATTACCTTAGGTGACAACCAATATCTGGTTATCACATCATCCATCCCTTAAAAGAATTCCGTCCCGGAATTCCTTTAATCAAAGAGCCAAGGGTACTCTGATCTCATTTCTGACTCCAATTCCCATGTCGCTTCTGATCCTTTGTGAAACTTCCACTGAACCTTAACCAGGTTTATTTCTTTGTTTCTCAATACCCTGATCTTTCGGTCAATTACAGCTTCTGGTGTTTCCACGAAGTTTAACTTACTGTCTAATTTTACTTCTGGCAACGGTACAACTAAACTTGGATCAGCTAAACATTTCTGCAGATTTGATACATGGAAAGTGTTGTGAATCAGACTTAGTTCTTCTGGTAGCTCTAACTGATATGCCATTGGCCCAATTCGCTTACATATTCTGAATGGCCCCACATACCTCGAACTAAGCTTACCTTTCTTCCCAAATCTAACGACACCCTTCCATGGCGAAACTTTCAACATCACAAAATCACCTATACCAAATTCAATCGACTTTCGACGATTATTAGCATAACTTTTCTGGCGATCTTGTGCTGTTTTGATTTTTTTGTGGATTTGTTTGATCTTATCAGAAGTTTCTTGAACAATTTCAGGACCCGTCAAATGTCTTTCACCCACCTCATTCCAACACAACGGTGTTCGACATTTATGTCCATATAACACTTCATACGGTGTCGCTTGGATGCTGGAATGGTAACTATTGTTATATGCAAACTCTATTAATGGAAAATGATCTACCCACGATCCCCCAAAGTCAATAAGACAACTTCTCAACATGTCTTTCGAGAGTTTGGATAGTTCTTTCACTCTACCCATCAGTCTGCGGATGATAAGTTGTACTTAGTCGGATTTCAGACCCCAAAGCTTTCTACAATCCTTCCTAGAACTTTGAAGTAAACCGACTATCTCTATAAAAAATAATAGATAATGGAACATCGTGTCTCGTCACAATTTCTTTGATGTAAATATGTGCTAGCTTTTCTAGTGAGTATCTCTCTCTTATTGGTAGAAAATGCGTAGATTTAGATAGACGATCAACAATTACCCAAATCGCGTCATACCCCTTTGGAGTTCGAGGAAACTTCATGACGAAATCCATTGTAATGTGATCCCATTTCCATACAAGTATCTCTAAAGATTGAAGACTTCCGTACGGTTTCTGATGTTCAATCTTAACCTGTAAACATGTCAGACACTGTTCCACATATCTAGCTATGTCTCTCTTCAATCCGGGCCACCGATAAAAAGGTTTTAAATCTCTGTACATTTTATTGGTACCTGGATGGATAGAGTATCGGGACTTGTGGCTTTCATTTAATATAGTGTTTCAGATATCTCCAAAACATGGTACCCAGACTCGCCTTTGTCATTCGATTCCAGGGTTGAAATCATCTTACTCAACCTTTCTGTTTTAATAAATTCTTCTTTCATAGCTTCTTGTTGACATCTTTGAATTTCTTTATGGATGTCATGGATCAAGTTCATTCCCATTGCTACAGCTTTAATGGTTCCACTCTTTTATTTCCTGCTTAGAGCATCAGCTACCACGTTAGCTTTTCCCGGGTGGTAGAGGATTTCACAATCATAGTCATTTACCAGTTCAATCCATCGACGCTGTCACATATTTAATTCTTTCTGGCTGAACAAATGTTGCAAACTTTTATGATCAATATAAATCTGAAATTTTCGTTCCCAGAAGATAATGCTTCCATATTTTAGAGCAAACACCATTGCAGCTAATTCCATGTCATGGGTTGGATACTGTTTCTCATGATCTTTCAATTGTCTTGACGCATAAGAAATCACTTTTCATTTTTTCATCAAAACACATCCTAACCCTAACTTTGAAGCATCACTATATACCACAAAATCTTCGGATCCATCTTATAAGGTCAATACCGGTGCATTGCAAAGATGATCTTTTAATAGTTGGAAAGCTTCTTGCTGTTCTCCTTCCCACTGTAAATTTAATGTTCTTTCGAGTCAATTTAGTCAATGGCACGGCTATCTTTGAGAAGTCCTGAATGAACTTACTGTAATAGCCTGCTAGTCCTAAAAACCTTCGGACTTCAGAAGGATTTTTCGGAGCTTCCCATCTTGCTACTGCTTCTATCTTAGTTGGATCCACCTTCACTCCATCTTTGGATATGACATGGCCCAAGAATTGAATTTCCCTTAACCAGAACTCACACTTAGATAACTTTGCGTACAACTTTTCTCTTTTCAGTAATTCCAGTATCAGACGAAAATGTTCTGTGTGTTCTTCTTTGGTCTTAGAGTGTATAAGAATATCATCGATAAATACAGTAACGAATTTATCAAGATATTCCTTACATACCCTATTCATCAAACCTATAAAAGCCGCGGGCGCATTGGTTAAGCCGAATGGCATAACTAAGAATTCGTGATGCCCGTACCTAGTTCTGAAAGCTGTTGTAGCGATGTATTCTTCCTTGAATTTTAATTGATGATATCCCGATCTTAAATCAATTTTGAAGAAATAACTTGCTCCCACCAATTGATCAAATAAATCACCATTCCTTGGCAAAAGATATTTATTCTTGATTGTCAACTTGTTCAGTTCACGATAGTCTATACACATTCGCATAGATTCATCTTTCTTCTTGACAAATAAGACCGGAGCACCCCAAGGTGAAGTGCTGGGTCTAATAAATCCCTTGTCAGTTAAATCTTTCAACTGTGCAACCAATTCCTTCAATTCAGATGGAGCTAACCGGTAAGGTGCCTTTGTGGTGCCGCCTCTGGTATAAGATCAATTCAGAATTCAATAACTCGGTCCGGTGGTAATCCAGACAAGTCCTCTGGAAAGACTTCCGAATATTCAGTAACAATCGGGATTAATTATTGCTTTCCTTTTTCTTTCTTTACATCAATTACGTATGCCAAACATCCCTGACACCTCTTCCGAATACTTTTCTGAGCTTTCATCACGGTCAAAATACTGGTATGGTGATTCTGACGATCACCATAAATAACTAGCATAGTAATTCTGATCATTTTCTGATTACAAACAATACTAGCTTGATACCTTGCCAACCAGTCCATACCCAGCACTACATCAAATTCCTTCATCGGCATAGGAAATAACCAAATCGGAAGTTTATACCCCTCAATAACAATAATACAGTTATTGAACACACTAGTAACAATTTCCTGACTATTAGCAGCATCAACTACTAATTTGTCATCAAGTAACACATAATTCAAGCATGCAGTTTGAGCAAATGATGGTGATACAAATGAAAAGTTTGCACTAGAGTCAAATAACACCTTAGCACGTATTGAATTCCGAATAAATGTACCTGTTACTACATCCAGTGATGCTTCTGCCTCATTCTTAGTCATCTGGAAGGACCGACCCCGGGCTCCTCCTTGCCCTCCTCTGTTTATCGAAGATCTTCCCCGAGTACCCGACACGTTACTCCCTATTGTTAACTGCGGAGTTCTTAATAATGGGCAATTCGGTCGTGATCCGAAGAATTGCAGTTAAAACACCTTAGATTAACTGGGCAACTTCTGGACAGATGACCTGCTTCACCACACTTATAACATTTTCTTGGGTCCATCTTACATTCACCCTGATGAACCTATCGGCATTGTGAGCAGACTTTCTCTCTTATCTTCTGCTAAGATCTGTTATCATATTTTACTGTTTTCGGTCCTCGGAAAGATGAAGGCCCCTTCCATTTTATTTTCTCTATAACCTTTCCTTCTGGCTGTCGGTTCTTATTTCGTTCAGTCACTTCAGCCACATCTACCATCAATGAAAAGGTATTGGGGTTCATAGCAATGACAAACTCTCTAATTGAGGGTTTCAAACCCCAAATGTACCTTTCTATCTTCCTGGATTCAGTTGAAACAGAATGTTCAGCAAAGCGAGAGTATTCAATAAATCTCTCAGTATATTCCCGAACTGTTCCATTTCCCTGTTCTAACTTCAGGAAATCTTCTTCCATTTGTTTAACTGCCATCTTAGGACAAAACTGATTCTTGAATTGTTTCACAAACTCTGCCCAAGACAATAATTGTAAAACATCTGTTTTGGCTGATGATTCAACTTCCCACTAGAACAAAGCATTTGATTTCAATACAGAAACATCAAATCGAACTTTATCTGTTTCCGGGCACCGAATGGTGTTGAACACATATTTCATTTCTTTGATCCAACACATGGCTTTCGCTGGATCCCTTTCTCCAGAAAATGTTGGTGGCTTGCATGCCAAAAATATTTTGATATCTCCCTCCTTGATGTGAGTAACCAGTACCGAGGGATGAACTTCTACTCTTTCTGTTTCTACCCTGGCTGGTACCTCCATGATAGTAGTCAAAGTTTCCCGCAATTTCCCCATTTATTCAGCCAACATGTCCCTGGTTACATATTCAGGATGTGGCACCGATCTCTCCTGAACATTCCCAGAATGGGATTCTTCAGGTTCAGAATGAACTTCGGTCCGACCCCTTCCCTGAGACTGATTTCTTCCTTGGCCTCGTCCCCTTGGTTTACCCCGACCTCTATTTCCAGAAGTGCTAGTTGGAAGATTAACAGGTGATTCTCCCCTTTCTTCAGACTCCGGTCGAGTCATTCTTTCAGATATCCGAGTTCGGCTAGACATCTGTAGATTTTAGCGTTAATAATCACGTATTCACATTCCCAAATATAATGAAGTATTCAAGTTCAAGTATGTACCTGTAAATTCATAATTACACTGGCCAGATGTAATTAAAATTTACCTTACACACTGTTCTTTCAACCCATCATATTTATTTCTAGTGGAGCTAACTATGTCTGGGACCCTTAACATGCAATAAAACAGTTTAAGTCTAGGTATCATGCTGTTAAATACCTAAATCACTTAAACTCAGGCTCTGATACCACTTTCTGTAACACCCCATTTCACACATTGCATGTAACATATACTTAAAGGTCACACATTGCATGTAACATATACTTCATATAAAGGTCTAGTGAGTTACCCTATTTATGATATTGTAGGGTGAAAATCACCAAAACTTTTATGTAAAACAACTTTTCATATATATATATATATATATATATATATATATAACAAATATATGAACAAGTAAGAACATGATACCAATACCTTCACTTTTCAAGCCAAATTCTCTGCTTGCAAACNATATATATATATATATATATATAACAAATATATGAACAAGTAAGAACATGATACCAATACCTTCACTTTTCAAGCCAAATTCTCTGCTTGCAAACAATATATCAAATCCAAACAGGTTTGCATTAATCAGACTATCATAATGCCACTTTTAAATCTTTCAAATCAAATAAAGTTTATTCAAAGATTTAGGCCAAACCTGTTATCTTCTCCTTAATAACATCCAGACTATGATTTTCAATAAGAACCTTGATCCTAAATCTTTAAGTCACAAAGAAATAAAGGTTCCAGACCACGGTAATCTTAAAGGATATAATAGTAAGAGTTATGATACATAACACACGTACAAATGCCACCTTTATATCCAAATATACACCTCTCTTTGATATGCCACCCTTATCCCATGGCACACCTCTCCTTGATATGCCACCCTTATCCCATGGTACACATCTCCTTGATATGCCATCGTTATTTCCTCATCAAAATATTTCATAGAAACACTTCCGTTTAGGATAAACCACAGTCAATGGAATTATTATTAGTTCAAATTTATTTTGTCAAATTTCCCATTTAGTGTTCCAAAAGAATCACATTTTGACAAGTGAATACATAATCCGGTCAACCTTGTCCGGATAACAAATCCGGACAATGCTTCACATAGCTTTGCCCGATTTAAACATTTAGAATTATTTCCAACTCTTTTGTCCGGATATCAAATCCGGACAACACTACGCCTCATTTGTTCGATTTAGAATATTTCGGTCAACTCATGATCGTATTCATACTTCTTCTTTTGAAACACTTGATCATAAAATTAAAGTTCATAAATCGCTCAACCTTTAAACCGGTTAAGACATGACCTGTTTAAAGCTAAACCGCTTAACGTTTGAGCGGTTTAACCTTTACATCGCCTAAACCTTGTCCTGTTTAAGACTAAACCGCTTAACCCTTGGCCAGTTTATTGACTTAAATCGCTCAACACATGCTTGGTTTAAATCGTTCAACTCTTATCCGATTTAAGGAAATCCGGATAATATTCATATGGTTTAAACTTCAAGCTAGATAGAAAGATGGTATGAACAACTTATGAATTTCAAAAGAGTATAAAACACTTTAAATCACTCACCTTTTTGAAACCAATCATCTTGAAATTTCCAAAATAAGAAATCCGGTCAACCCCTCTCTCTCTCTCTCTAAATCGCTCAAACTTTATTTCAAAAATGGCAAGAGATGCAATGGAGGTCAAACCCTCCTTTTATACCTTTCTAAAACTAGAAAGGTCGGCCAACACAGCCTCCTCCCCACATGCATACACTCACCTCACACACACACACATACACACACATACACACACACACACACACACATATATATATATATATATATAAATACACTCATGCACACATGCATGCATATCTCACATATATACATACGAACATGTGCATCCACATTATGTACATTTTCACATACTAGCATGATCAAATGAATCAATTTATCATGCTATCACGTAATCATAAGTAACAAATAATCACATATTCATTACCTTAGGTGACAACCAAGATCTGGTTATCACACTGCTCGTGATAAATGCCAATTCGGATGTCACAGTAGAAATGTGTATTGCGAAAATATCTAACAAAAATACAAGATTCATAAAGAATAATATTGTAAAATATAAACAATAATAATGTAAAACATAATTACTAATTTACTTTTGGTCATTTGAGATACAATTGGGAACTGAATAACATTTTGTTTCCACCACCTAAGTATGCCAAGCTCGGTAGTATACGAAATTTTTGGCTGATTTAGGTACCTTTTTAACTCGGTTTCAGTTTTAACAGACTTTTTTTGAAGTATATAATATTTATATACGGCAAATGCAACAAATAAACTCACACACCCTCCTCACCTATGGTGAGGTTTGAACCCCTGACCTCCTAGAAGGCCAAGGGCTACGATACCGCTAGGCCAAAGGCCCTTTGGTAGTTTTAACAGACTTACGTTCTTCCATATGTAGAAATTCCCCCAAGAAGTCATTACCCCCATCACATGATATCAAATCTTATTTATTACATGCTTCTTGAGATGTTGAAGTAAAGTCAACCGTGTCAAACCTTTCTTTGTATGTTTTAAACAAAACATCGAATCTTTTCTCAACCTCTTGCACCATAGTCGCCACCTTCATCTCAAGCACTTCTTTTGACTTAGGATTTTCCTTCATTATGTTATACATAATCATCTTTCTAAACACATGTTCACTAAAATATGATTTCTTTATAGGATCCAACATAACGACAAAATACATAGTCATTCAGTTCATCAAATTTCCCCCAATACTTTTCGTATTTTTCTCGCATCGCCGAGCCATTAAACAAAAATCGACCTATCTCCTCCCATACACGTAGATGTTTGTATATATTTAGAATTTCTCTAAAAAAATATGAGCGAAGGGCTTTGAAGTGGCCAATACAATTTCCGTTTTAATCTTGAATTTCTTTAGAAAGTCGACCACGTATCACATACCAAAATCCAAATACTCGGACGCTCTATCAAGATCACGAAAATAACCAACATCTTCAACTTCAAACATGAAAAATACCTCCATTAACTCCATGACAATATTTAACATGTCAAAGGTGAAATTCCACCTAGTAGGGCAATCACCACACAAAAATCTTTTTGATTCAAGGTTACAATCTTTCAGGCATTTTTTAAATTTGGCTATTCTTTGTGTCGAATATCTAATATACCTAACCGCTTTTTGCACACACTCGATATGATAATTATTCTCCTTTAACCAATCTTTCACAAATTAGGTTTAGAATATTCATCATGCACCTAACTTGAAAATGTTTCCCACCATCATACATATTAGGCAACTTTTTCATCAAATACTCTAGCGCTTTATTATTACTAGATGTATTATCAACTATCGTAGTCATAAATTTTTTTATCCCCTAACCATGTGTGAAATTTAACAATTTACGACCCACATCATCCCCCTATGACTATCAGTGGGTCTAAAGTTAATAATTCGTTTATGCATTTATGACCTTGTAAAAATGGGTATGCCCATTTCTTTTGTGTAATTTCTTTTTTTTTCTCAATAAAATTTTCCAGGGGTTCCGTCCCCTTTTCCGAAAAAATAAAAAAATAATCATCTATGAAATGAGCCATAACAACCATGTAGTTCACCCTTTGACACGATGATGTCCAAGTATCCGTAGTGAAGTGAATGGTGTTTGTTGGTTTACTTAAATAAGCCAACAACTTATTCCTTTCCTCTAAATAATACTTTCCAACATCCTTAGAGACTTTGTGACGTGATGGCAAAATAAACCTTCCATTTAAAGCACTAGTGTATTCACAAATGCCTCATTTTCCACAAATTTAAAAGGCAATTCACCAACAACAAACAAATTTAATAAAGGTTTTTTTTATTCTACCCTCATCATGCTTCCAAGTTTGCACACTACCTTCCCCACTAGCTTCCTTTTTAAACAATAAATGACTTTGTTTTTTCATGGAAAAATCAGGATTCTTATTACAAATAGGATAATGCTTTTTAAGGCTAGAAGTACCGTTCTTACCGGATCGACTTTAACTACCATGTCATAAAACTTGCACTTGCCATGTTTTCTTTTTATTCCGTCCTCTTCAATGAACAAACATCAAAGTATTTCCAACACGCATCCCTCTCCTTCCCTCCTTTAGGAGCTCTGTTTTCTTGTTTGCTTTTGCCACTTGCTTCAACATCCAAATTGTTGTCGAGGTTGACATAAGGGGTTTCCTCAACAAATATATCGTCTCTCTAAACAAAAAAAACACATTAAACTTATAATTAACATTATGATTATTATAATATTAACCAATAATTAACTCAAAAAATTAGTTTATGATTGAAAAACATAATCTAAAACTTATGGTATATAAAGACTTACTTAACTTTCATTCATGGAGGAGCCGACCTTTTTGATATGATGGTGATACCGATTTCTTGATGGTCAAAACCGTAAGGGGGAGTTTTTTTTAGTTATATGTGAATTTTTGAATTCAAATGAAGAAGGTATGGATTTATTTAGGAATAGATATGGATTATTAGGAGTATATATGGTTTAGTTTTAGGAAAAATAGATGATTAGTTAGGAGATAGAGATGGAATCGGTTAGTCAAAATGCCCTTTGTGTTACCTGGTTCAGTACCGTAGTTAGGAGATAGAGATGGAATTGGAATAGCCAAAATGCCTTTTATGTTACCTGGTTCAGTACTGGGTTTTTGGGTATAATCTCGGTACCAAAAACCAAAATTCAAGGATTTTTGGGACTGAATACCGAACCGAATATCAGAATTTGGTATCGGTTCGGTACGGGATCGGTATGGGACCGGTTCGGTTCGTGAAAGTGGTATGGGAAGCTCATCCCTACCAAGAAATTGATTGAAATATGGTCGGGGCTCAATGAACCAAATTCATACAAAGCAGGAATTCACATATTCAACCAATGCTCAATTAAAATTAATAACATGACCTCTCCTCAGCATTATTCTTACAACAAGCAAAAGTACCAAAAAAACTTTGATTTCACATTTGACCATACCTTAACATTCAAAAATCAATACTCTAAGCATAACCATAAGCAAAGCATGAAACCTTTTACAATAACATCAATAAAATACAAATTCAAAGTCACATTAGGAAGAAAATGACTTTTCTTTAGCAAAAGAAACTCAGATGATCAAAAACCCCAAATTCATGAAGAATAATGAAATTGGATGAAGAAAATCATACCTTTGAAGTGACTTGAAGTTGTGTAGGGTAAATCACCGTAAACTTACCACACTTACTGGATTTTGGCTACTATTGGAGAGGAAACCGAGAGAAAACGAGTCGAGAAGAATTGGGTCAAAAATCCAAACCAACGAGCTGGTCCTTTATGATAGAACAGTGGATCCCATGGATTTTCCTGCTACTAAGCCATGCAATTAGTCGCCCATATCAAATTGAGTCGTGGAATCAAGCCTGCGAGGTCTCATTCGGGAACCCATCCAGTGAGTTGTGTGCCTAACCACACAGCTAGGCCACAGGAAAAGTAGCCTGACTCACTGTTTTGGTGAAAAAATTTCAAAGTTTTTCCCAAAAACCATGTCTAACCAACCCAAACAAAAAAAACAACCAAAAAAAAACATCAAAAAGACTTATATTGAAAGAAAACAAACCTGGTGGGTTGCCTCCCACCCAACACCCTGTTTTGAGTCCCGACATGACATTTCAGTTGTTCATTTGTTAGGATCACGGAAATGCTTGGCGTCAATTATCGCCGGTTCATCTCCCAACTATGGTTTCACTCTTTGTCCATTCACATTGAATGTTGTTTCATATGTCCCTTTTAACTCGACTATGCCAAAAGGTGTTGTGTCTACTATTGTGAAAGGGCTTGACCATTTAGACTTGAGTTTACCTAGAAAAGGATGTAAACATGAGTTATATATCTAGACTCTCATGCCCGATATTAATACCTATTCATGGATCATCTTGTCATGAAATCACTTTTTCCTTTCCTTGTAGATGGCTGCATTCTCGTAAGCATCTTGACGTAGTTCCTCTAGCTCGTTTAACTGAAGCATGTGGTACTGGAACGTAGATTTTAGATCTATATTCAACAGTTTTATGGCCTAGTATGCCTTGTGCTTAATTCGACTAGTAGATCGCACGATTTGCCAAAAACGACAGGGGGTGGTACCGATCGATGTTTTGTATATGTGTAATGTGATTATGTGCATATGTGTGTATATGAGTATATGCATGGGTTTATATATATATATATATATATATGAAAATATGTATACATGCATGCATGTGTGTGTGTGGTGAATGTGAGGGGGGGGGGGACTTTATTTTATTAAAAGCATCCACAGCCCCTTGGTTTGGAAAGATATAAAAGGGTGATTTTTTTGAAGAAGACAATTTCCTGCCATTTTTAGAAAGCTTGAAAAGAGTGAGAGTTTTCGTGTGAATTTCTTACCAAGAATAGGAACTGGAATTTTGGGATCTTTTGGAAGCTGATTTTCTGTGTGGGTATTCATCTTCAAAATTTGTATAAGGTGAGTTTTACAGCAGTTTTTGATACTGAATTTATAACAGCTATTGGTAAAATTCTCGTTTTGCATGTTTTTATGAACAGAGTTGTTGTAAATTCTTATGTATAAATGCATGGTCCGATGAGGCTAGTAGTTGGACATAGTGTCGTCTGATGAGGGTCTCATATCGGTCATGCTTTGACTGGTGAAGTTAGTTGAGTTTTTTGTATTGTCCGGTGAGGACTTTTACCGGATGAAGTGTTGTCATGAAGACCTTTATCGGACAAGGGTTGTACGGATTCGGCACCTTATTACCCATGTGTTGAATGGATAAATGTTTGGGATTTTAAGTGTTTACCGGATTGGGTGTTTATCGCCGAATGCCTTGTGCGGTGAGATGCTCATCAGACAACGCATTGTCCGGTTTAAATATTGATGTTTCATAGTATTGACTGGTGAGGGTAGTTACCGGTCATAGTGTTGTCCGGTGAGTGTTGTTCGGATGGTATGTTGATCGATGAGGTTGTTATCCGGTCATAGTGGTGACCAATGAGAAGGTTATCAGCCATAGTGTTGGCCGATGAGAGGCAGTCATCACCCATGCCTTGTCCGATGAGGACTATTGTTGCTCAAAATGTTGTTTAAACGGTTTCAAAACTATTTTGGTATTGAGAAGAGTAACATGTTTCTTTCAAAACTGTTGAGATGAGTATACTATTTTTGAAAGGATGTTGAGTTGATATCGGAAAAGTGGATTCAAGAGCTGTGAGAGTTCTTGAGATAATGTTTCTGATATGAAACTATTTTAAAGCCATTATTGGCTAAAACTACATACTTATCTACAGAACTTACTTTACACGTAGAGCAGGAGCTGGTGTTTGGATCAGAAAGCTTCACCTTGACAAGTTCGTAGCTCTTTTGTAAGCCATAACTACGAAATTAATGAGGAAATAAGGGTGGCATATCAAGGAGAGATGTACCATGGGATAAGGGTGACATATCAGAGAGGTGTACCATGGGATAATGGTGGCATATCAAGGAGAGGTGTACCTTGGATAAAGGTGGCATTTGTGGGATCTGATTATATTATAGCTCTTGTTGTCACATCCATCATATGCAATAATTATGAGTCAATATTTCTTTGTGACATGAAGACTTGGAAATATTGCTCTTATTGAAATGATAATAACGATGTTATTGAGAAGATGAAAATGGCTTATAGCCGGAGGCATTAATTGCCCGTGTTTCAAATGATTTTGACATATCAGATATCGTTTTTTGATTGTTCAAAAGAGTAGAGATTTGAAATAAAACTCGGAGGGTCTTTGGTTATTATTCAATTCAGTTTTTCTATTTGAGTTTAAAACTATTTGTATTTTAAAAGCTTTACTTCATAACCAAGAGCTCTGGTTGTTGGTATTTCTTTGTACGATGTTGGAAGTCGAGATTATAAGCTCTGATCCTTACAAGATTTAAGAGCTGCAGAGAGTTGTGTACCAAATGTCTGTGAGAACCTGAGTGGCTATGTTTCCTATGTGGTAAAATCATTTTTATAACTTGAAGTTTGTTGTATTATTGAAGTTATATTTTTTCAAATTGGTTGGATGTTCAAATGTGGTTTTATAATATGTTTTGATGATCTTCACCCTGTAATTGTAAATAAGAGTTTTTCTCACTAGACCTCATGCTCTAACCCTGATTTTGTGTTTTAAAAATATGCATTACAGGTCTGGCTGTTTCCAGGTGTAACACCCCAAGCCATACATTGCATGTAACACATATTTCATACAAAAGAAATACATGATATCATTCCATTCAGGTCCCCTAGTATAAGAATCTATTATGACCAAATACAAGGTCTAAAAATTCAAATACATTACTTGTACTAAATAATCAAAACTGTACATCAAAACAGATCTTCARGYAKAAAYRCATATAGGAAAATATTAAAWTTYCCCCTTTCCCTTACTGTCCGTACCTCCTGCAACACATAGTTAAAATCACAAAACGAGGGTTAGACCGAAAGGTCTAGTGAGATACCCTATTTATGTTATTGCARGGTGAAAATCACCAAAATCTTTATGSAAAACATCTTTTCATATATAAMAATTATATGAACAAATAAGAACACAATACCATACTTCTTCCATATTTCAAGCCAAGCTTTCAATTATACGAATCCCATACCTCTGAACCAATCAGGTTTCACATAATGCCACTTTGAAACCTTTTTAAATCAAAATAAGGTTTATAAAGTTTAAGGCCAAACCTGATTTTTTTCTCCTCAATAACATCCAGACTATGATTTAAAAATAAGAACCTTGATCCCAAATCTTTAAATCACAAAGAAATAAAGATTCCAAAACACGGTAGTCTTAAAGGATATAAAAGAAAGAGTTATATCATATAACACACATACAAATGCCACCCTTATATCCAAAGGTACACCTCTCCTTGATATGCCACCCTTATCCCATGGTACACCTCTCGTTGATATGCCACCCTTATCCCATGATACACCTCTCCTTGATATGCCACCCTTATTTCCTCATCAAAATATTTCACAAAATAATTTCAAATAGACCGCAACCATTGAAATTATTATCAATACAAAAATCATTTCTTTCAAAACTTCATTTTTATGATAAAATAACATTTCTTATCAAAACACAAGGCATCACTTTAAATCTGGTCAACTTAATTTAGCCGGACTTCAACTCCGGTCAACAATCCGGACAACACACCGCATAAGCTTTGTCCGATTTAACACTTAAAATATATTTCAACAACTTTGTCCAGATAACAAGTCCGGACAATACTTCGCTCACTACTTGGCCGATTTAAAATAATCCGGCCACCATTTGGTCGTATTCATACTTCTCAGTTCAAAAAGATAATCATTCTTACCAATCATAACCCGATCAACACTTAACCGGTTTAAAACTAAATCGTTCAATAYTTGAGMSATTTAAAACAATCMGGACAAACCTTGTCYGGTTTAAAATCCGGATAAAACATTTGAGCRAAAGACTGATTTCTTTCCAAAAATAAACAAGATTCATATAAAACCAGTAATAATTTTATGCAAAAGAGTTTAGAAATTACTCACCTTAACTAGCTTTTTGAATCAAGTACTTGAAAACAGGTACTTGCAATCCGGTCAATACTTCTCTTTAAATCGCACAACTTTATCAAAAGGCAAGAAGAAGAAATATGGAGGCTAAGCCCTCTTTTTATACATTTCCAAAACTGGAAASTCGGCTAACARCCCYTTTTCATAATWACCAACTCATGCACATGCATGCATACTCAAAACCATGCACACATACATACATCCACACACACTATGCATTTCCTAATATGCAAGTGTGTAAAATAATATATATATATATATATATTTCTACATATATACATATTCTGATACACATAACCATATTATACAATTAATTTTCACATACCAGCATGATCAAACGTATCAATTTATCATGCTATCACATAATCATTTAATCAAATAATCACATATTATTTACCTTGGATGATAATCAGCATCAAGTTATCACATTATCCACCCCTTAAAAGAATTCCGTCCCAGAATTCCTTTAATCAAAAAGCCATGGGTATTATGATCTCATCTTTGATTCCAATTCCCATGTTTCTTCTGGTCCTTTGTGAAACTTCCACTGAATTTTCACCAGATTTATTTCTTTGTTTCTCAACAACCTCATCTTTCGGTCAATTACAGCTTCCGGTGTTTCTACAAAATTCAGCTTACTGTCTAATTGAATCTTTGGCAATGGTATAGCTAGACTCGGATCAGCCAAATATTTCCTCAGATTTGACACATGAAAAGTATTGTGAATCAGACTTAGCTCTTCTGGCAGCTCTAACTGATATGCTACTGGCCCAATTCGCTTATATATTCTGAACGGCCCTACATACCTCGGATTGAGCTTCCCTTTCTTTCCAAATCTGATGACACCCTTCCATGGCRAAACTTTTAACATCACAAAATCATCTATACCAAACTCAATTAGCTTTCGACGATTATCTGCATAACTTTTCTGGCGATCTTGTGCTGTTTTGATTCTTTCACGGATCTGTTCGATCTTTTCAGAAGTTTCTTGAACAATTTCAGGACCCGTCAGCTGTTTTTCACCAACCTCATTCCAACACAACGGCGTTCGGCATTTATGTCCATACAACACTTCATATGGTGCCGCTTGGATGCTAGAATGGTAACTATTGTTATATGCAAACTCTATTAATGGCAAGCGATCTTCCCATGATCCGCCGAAGTCAATAATACAACTTCTTAACATATCTTCGAGAGTCTGGATAGTTCTTTCACTCTGCCCATCAGTCTGCGGATGAGAAGCTGTACTCAATTGGATTTCAGACCCTAAAGCTTTCTGTAACCTTTTCCAGAACTTTGAAGTAAACCGACTATCTCTATCAGAGATAATGGACAATGGAACACCATGTCTGGTAACAATTTCCTTGATGTAAATCTGCGCTAGCTTTTCTAAAGCGTATTTCTCTCTTATTGGTAGAAAATGTGCAGATTTAGACAAATGATCAACAATTACCCAAATCGCGTCAT
>NC_037532.1:17453397-17454433 GCF_001531365.2 Cynara cardunculus var. scolymus
TAACGATTGAAGACTTCCATACGGCTTCTGATGTTCAATCTTAACCTGTAAACATGTCAGACACTGTTCCACATATCGAGCTATGTCTCTTTTTAATCCTGGCCACCAATAAAAGGGTTTCAAATCTCTATACATCTTATTGGTGCCTGGATGGATAAAATATCGGGACTTATGACTTTTATTTAATATCATACTTCGGATGTCTCCAAAATATGGTACCCAAATTCACCCTTGAAAACACATAATTCCCTTGTCATTTGGTTCCAAGGTTGAAATTATCTTACCCAACCTTTCTGATTTGATAAGATCTTCTTTCATAGCTTCCTTCTAACATCTCAGAACTTCTTTATGAATATAAGGGACTAAACTTATTCTCATTGCCACCGTTTTAATAGTTCCGCTCCTTTCTTTTCTACTTAAAGCGTCAGCTACCACGTTGGCTTTTCCTGGGTGGTAAAGGATTTCACAGTCGTAATCATTAACAAGTTCAATCCACCGATGCTGTCGCATATTTAAATYTTTCTGRCTGAACARATGCTGTAGACTCTTGTGATCTGTGTAAATTTGACACTTTGTTCCCAGAAGATAATGCCTCGAGATTTTTAGAGCGAATACTATCGTAGCTAACTCCATATCATGAGTCGGATACTGCTTCTCATGATCCTTCATTTGTCTTGATGCATAAGAAATCACTTTTCCTCTCTGCATCAGAACACATCCTAATCCTAACTTTGAAGCATCGCTGTATACCACAAAGTCTTCGGATCCATCTGGTAGAGTTAACACCGGCGCACTACAGAGGTGATCCTTTAATAGTTGGAAAGCTTCTTGTTGTTTTTTTCCCACTGAAACTTAACATTCTTTTGAGTCAATTTGGTTAATGGCATGGCTATTTTAGAAAAGTCTTGAATAAACTTCCGGTAGTAACCTGCCAAACCCAAAAAGCTACGGACATTAGACGGAGTCTTTGGAGCTTCCCATTTTTCAACTGCTTCTACTTTTACTGGATCTACTTGTACTCCGGTTTCTAAGATAA
>NC_037532.1:17455020-17496845 GCF_001531365.2 Cynara cardunculus var. scolymus
TGGCAACATCTTCTTCCCTGACTTTAAGCTGATGATATCCTGACCTCAAATCAATTTTGGAGAAATAACTTGCTCCTACTAGTTGATCAAACAAGTCATCAATCCTCGGTAAAGGATACTTGTTTTTAATTGTCAACTTATTCAGTTCACGGTAGTCTATACACATTCACATAGACCCATCCTTCTTCTTAATAAATAAGACCGGAGCACCCCAAGGTGAAGTGCTGGGTCTAATAAATCCCTTATCAGTTAAATCTTTCAATTGTGCAACCAATTCTTTCAATTCAGATGGAGCTAAACGATATGGTGCTTTTGCTACTGGTACAGCTCCTTGTGTAAGATCGATTCAAAATTCAATAAATCTATCTGGTGGTAATCCAGATAAGTCTTCTGGAAAGACTTCTGGATATTCACTAACAATCGGAATCGATTCCTCTTTTCTCTTCTCTTTCTTTAAATCAATTACATATGCTAAACATCCTTGGCACTTCTTTCGAATACTTTTCTGGGTTTTAATTACTGACAAAATACTAGTATGATGATTCTGACGATCACCATAAATAACAACTGTTCTCTGGTCTGGCAGAATAATTCTGATTATTTTCTGATTACACACAATGCTAGCCTGATACTTTGCCAACCAGTCCATACCCACTACTACGTCAAATTCTTTCATTGGCATGGGAAATAACCGGTTCGGAAACTCACAACCCTCAATAACAATAATGCAGTTATTGAATACTTTAGTAACAGTTTCCTGACTATTAGCAGTATCAACTACTAATTATGCTATCACACATACAATCATACTCAATTCGAGTTCCATCTCTTTTCCATTTCCATTCAAGAGTGTTATGAAATCGCATTGATAGCCTCTACTTGAACTTTAATTTCATTAATTCATTTTTTTTTCTGTCAAAATGTTTACTTTCATCCAAAAATTGACTCTAGTTTTTTATCTTGTTTTCCTTGCTCAAATCTCAGCAATCACTTGTTCTACCCTATGAAGCTTCACTGTTCCCTGGGATTGGCTTTGAGTTATTTATACCAAGCATTCTTCTATTCATATAGTCTCTTATTTAAAAATAAGAAAAAATTACTTATTCAATTTCAATGAGTGAATTTTCAAGCCGGAAAGATATGACCAAATAAGACAATGCAAGCAAAAGTTCCATTTCATGTCAAAACAGATCCCCCTTCTTATTTGTATATCGGGTCTCTATTTGATAGGGCTTCTTCCTATACCTAATTCAAAACCCTCTGGTAAAATAAGACGTCTACCAATTTCGCCATATCCCCCTTTTTGAGAATGATTCACGATCGATATTTTTATTCTCAAAATCTAAATAATATTCATATTCATTATTTAAATTCCTAAGAACACCCCTTTCTTTTATCTTTTAAAAGGGTCTTCCTCCAATTTCTTATAAAAGATATTCAGCCCTCACAGCCCAGGCACAACGACGCAATTTAGCCTCGTTCATCTTCGGTGCAAGAGCGCTCAAGTAGCACAGAATTCAGACATGCATTTTGAGCAAACAATGGTGATACAAACGAAAAGTTTGCACCAAAGTCAAATAACACCTTAGCACGTATTGAATTCAAAAGGAATGTACCTGTTACTACATCCGGTGATGCCTCTACCTCGTTCTTAGTCATTTGGATGGACCGTCCCCGCGCCCCTCCTTGCCCTCCTCTACTCACAGTAGGTCTTCCCCGTGTACCCGACGCGTTACTCCCCATTGTTAACTATGGAGTTCTTAACAAAGGACAATTCGGTCGAATATGATCCGAAGAATTGCAATTAAAACATCTTCTGTTAGCTGGGCAATTTCTAGACAGATGACCTGCTTCGCCGCACTTATAACATTTCTTTGGGTCCATCTTACATTCTCCCTGGTGAACTTGTCGACACTGTGAGCAGACTTTTTTACTGATCTTCTACTCAGATCTGTTATCATATCTAACAGTTTTCGGCCCTCGAAAAGATGAAGGTCCCTCCCATTTTCTTTTCTCTACAACTTTTCCTTCTAATTGTCTATTCTTGTTTCGTTCGGTTACCTCAGCTGCATCTACTGTTAGTGGAAAGGTATTGGGGTTCATAGCAATAACAAACTCTCTAATTGAGGGTTTCAAAACCCAAATATACCTCTCTATCTTCCTGGATTCAGTCGAAACATAATGTTCAGCAAAGCGAGAGTATTCAATGAATCTTTCGTTATACTCCTGAACTGTTCCATTTCCTTGCTCTATTTTCAAGAAATCTTCCTCCATTTGTCTCACTACCGTTTTAGGACAGAATTGATTCTTGAATCTATCCACGAATTCTACCCAAGACAGAGTTTGTAAAATATCTGTTTTGGTAGATGATTCAACTTCCCACCAGAATAAAGCATTTGACTTTAATACAGAAACAACAAATCGAACTTTATCTGTTTCCGAACACCGAATGGTGTTGAACACAAATTTCATCTCCTTAATCCAACACAAAGCTTTCACTGGATCTCTCTCCCCAGAAAAGGTTGGTGGTTTGCATGCCAAAAACATCTTAATATCTCTTTCCTTGTTATAGGTGACTGGAGTAGAGGGATGAACTTCCACTCTTTCTGATTCTACTCTAGCTGGTATTCCCATAATAGATGTCAAAGTTTCCCGCAACTTTCCCATTTCTTCTGCCAACATATCCCTGGTTATATATTCAAGATGTGGTACCGATCTTTCCTGAATATTCCCAGAGTGAGATTCTTCTTGTTCAGAATGTATTCTAGTCCGACCCCTTCCCTGAGACTGACTTCTTCCTCTGCCTCGTCCTCTTACTCTTCCCCGACCTCTATTTTCAGATGTACTAGTCGGTAGATTTACGGGTGATTCTTCCCTTTCCTCAGATTCTGGACGAGTCACTCTTTCAGATCTTCTAGTTCGGCTCGACATCTGCAAAGTTTAGTGTTAATAATCACGTATTCACATTCCCAAATATAATGAAGTATTCAAGTTCAGATGTGTACCTGTAAATTCATAAWTACACTGGCCAGATGTAATTAAAATTTACCTTACACACTGTTCTTTTAACTCATCATATTTATTTCCAATGGTGCTAACTATGTCCGGGACCCTTAACATGCAATAAAATAGTTTAAGTCTAGGTATCATTTTGTTAAATACCTAAATCTCTTAAACTAAGGCTCTGATACCACTTTGTAATACCCCAACCTATACATTGCATGTAACACATATTTCATACAAAAGAAATACATGATATCATTCCATTCAGGTCCCCTAGTATAAGAATCTATTATGACCAAATACAAGGTCTAAAAATTCAAACACATTACTTGTACTAAATAATCAAAACTGTACATCAAAACAGATCTTCAGGCATAAATGCATATAGGAAAATATTAAAATTTCCCCTTTCCCTTACTGTCCGTACCTCCTGCAACACATAGTTAAAATCACAAAACGAGGGTTAGACCGAAAGGTCCAGTGAGATACCCTATTTATGTTATTGCAAGGTGAAAATCACCAAAATCTTTATGCAAAACATCTTTTCATATATAACAATTATATGAACAAATAAGAACACAATACCATACTTCTTCCATATTTCAAGCCAAGCTTTCAATTATACGAATCCCATACCTCTGAACCAATCAGGTTTCACATAATGCCACTTTTAAACCTTTTTAAATCAAAATAAGGTTTATAAAGTTTCAGGCCAAACCTGATGTTTTCTCCTCAATAACATCCAGACTATGATTTCCAATAAGAACCTTGATCATAAATCTTTAAATCACAAAGAAATAAAGATTCCAGAACATGGTAGTCTTAAAGGATATAATAGAAAGAGTTATATCATATAACACACATACAAATGCCACCCTTATATCCAAAGGTACACCTCTCCTTGATATGCCACCTTATCCCATGGTACACCTCTCGTTGATATGCCACCCTTATCCCATGATACACCTCTCCTTGATATGCCACCTTATCCCATGGTACACCTCTCGTTGATATGCCACCCTTATCCCATGATACACCTCTCCTTGATATGCCACCCTTATTTCCTCATCAAAATATTTCACAAAATAATTTCAAATAGACCGCAACCATTGAAATTATTATCAATACAAAAATCATTTCTTTCAAAACTTCATTTTTATTATAAAATAACATTTCTTATCAAAACCCAAGGCATCACTTTAAATCCGGTCAACTTAATTTAGCCGGACTTCAACTCCGGTCAACAATCCGGACAACACACCGCATAAGCTTTGTCCGATTTAACACTTAAAATATATTTCAACAACTTTGTCCGGATAACAAGTCCGGACAATACTTCGCTCACTACTTGGCCGATTTAAAATAATCCGGCCACCATTTGGTCGTATTCATACTTCTCAGTTCAAAAAGATAATCATTCTTACCAATCATAACCCGATCAACACTTAACCGGTTTAAAACTAAATCGTTCAATACTTGAGCGATTTAAAACAATCAGGACAAACCTTGTCTGGTTTAAAATCCGGATAAAACATTTGAGCAAAAGACTGATTTCTTTCCAAAAATAAACAAGATTCATATAAAACCAGTAATAATTTTATGCAAAAGAGTTTAGAAATTACTCACATTAACAAGCTTTTTGAATCAAGTACTTGAAAACAGGTACTTGCAATCCGGTCAATACTTCTCTTTAAATCACACAACTTTATCAAAAGGCAAGAAGAAGAAATATGGAGGCTAAGCCCTCTTTTTATACATTTCCAAAACTGGAAAGTCGGCTAACAGCCCCTTTTCATAATAACCAACTCATGCACATGCATGCATACTCAAAACCATGCACACATACATACATCCACACACACTATGCATTTCCTAATATGCAAGTGTGTAAAATAATATATATATATATATATATTTCTACATATATACATATTCTGATACACATAACCATATTATACAATTAATTTTCACATACTAGCATGATCAAGCGTATCAATTTATCATGCTATCACGTAATCATTTAATCAAATAATCACATATTATTTACCTTGGGTGATAACCAGGATCAAGTTATCACACCAGGGATAAGAGGAAGGGAAAAATGTGATTATTTTCCTAATGTGCATAAGTGCTATTTGAAGATCAGCCTGTTAACTAAAGAATTTTGGGAATACATGTTGTTTATACATGAAATGTACAAGAATACTATTTTGGAATTTTTGGATTGTAAATTTTGTATTATAGTTTCTTGTACTATTGGGACCAAAGTTGTGTTGTTGTATTTCCTTATATATGAAATACATGTTTATATGTAAATGTGAAAAGTGGGGTGTTACAGAGGTGGTATCAGAGCCCGAGTTTAAGGGATTTAGGTATTCAAATTATGATGCCTAGACTTACACTGTGTTATTTGCATATTAAGGGTCCCGGACATAGATAACATAATTGGGAATAAATTTGATGGGTTTAGAGGACAATATGTAAAGTAAACTTGAATTACAACTAACCAATGTAATTATGAATTTACAGGTACATATATGTACTTAGACACCTTATTATACTTGGAAATGTGATTATGTGATTATTAATATTGAATATCTGTAGATGGCTAGTCCTTCTAGAAGATCTGAAAGGATCACCCACCCCAACCTAGATGATGGAGAGAATTACCTCTAGAATGCTTCGACAAGTGTATCTGAAGGCCGAGGCCAGGGAAGAGATTAGGGTAGAAATCGTGGAAGAGGAAGACAAAGTCAATCTGAGATTCATCCAGATCTGGGTGGGTCTATTTCTGGAAATGTTAATCAGGAACCAGTGCCACAGCCAAAGTATGTGACATGGGACGTATTAGCTAAATAGATGAGCAAATTAAGAGAAACTCTGACATCTATTATGGGAATACCAACCAAAGTTGAAATTGGACGAGTTGAGGTAAATCCTCAAATTTCGGATACAAGTAGTAAAGGGGGTGACATAAAGATGTTTTTGACTTGTAAGCCCTCAACGTTTTTTGGGAAAAGAGATCCGGTTAAAGCTATGTGCTGGTTAAAGAAGATTGAATCCGTGTTCAATACCAGCAAATGCCCAGAAGAAGACAAGGTTAGATTTGCTGTTTCATTGTGGAAATCTAACACTTTATACTGGTGGGATGTAGAATCATTGGCCAAACTGGATATTTTGAGAACCATGCCTTTGTCAGAATTTGTAAATCGATTTAAAGAATAATTTTGTCCAAAAGCAGCTGTAAGACAAATGGAGGAAGACTTTCTAAAGCTAGAACAGGACAATTGAACAATACAAGAATATACAGAGAGATTCATTGAACATTCCTGGTTCGCAAAACACTATATCTCTTCTGAAGCCAAAAAGGTTGAGAGTTATATTTGCGGTTTAAAACCCTCCTTTTGGAAATTTGTGATCACTATGAATCCTGCCACTTTTCCTTTAGAAGTAGATGCTGCAGAAAAGGCTGAGAGCAATAAGAATATCCAAGGAGAAGAAAAAGTAATTGAAAAAAGGAAATGGGAAGGGCCTTCGACTGGTTACCGAGGGCCAAAGTCTACAAAAATAGATAACCATCTTGTTCAGCATACTCTTGATAGAGTATGTTGTCACCGAGCTCATCAAGTTGACTGTAATCCTGATAAGAGAAAATGTTAACAGTGTGGCTAGTTGGGTCATCTATCTAGACATTGTCTAGCTTCCTAAAGATGTTTTCAATGTAATTCACCTGATCATATTAAAACAAATTTTCCTCAGCTGAGAACTCCACGATTATCTATGGGAGAAAATACTCCGAGTACTCGTGAAAGACGGAATATGTCAAGAGGAGGACCAGAAGGGGCTCGGGGATGATATTTTCAGATGACGAATACCAAGGCCGAGGCAACACCAGATGTGGTAACAGGTAATTTTCTCGTTAACTCCGTATATGCCAAAGTGCTATTTGATTCTGGTGTGAATTTCTCATTTGTATCACCATTATTTGTGGGGTGTGTATACATGAATTATGTGCCTCTTGATATATACTAGTAGTTGATACTGCTAATAGTCAAGTATCTGTTAGTTATGTTTTCGATAATTGTCAAATTGAAATTGAGGGATGTGGGCTGCCAATCAGTTTGTTTCCAATGCCTATGAAAGAATTCGATGTTGTGGTGGGGATCTATTAGTCGGTAGAAAATCAGGCCAGCATTATGTGTAACAAAAAGATGATCAGAATCAATTTTCCAGAGAGAGGGCCGATTGTAATTTATGGTGATCGGCAAGATCATCATACCAGTTTATTGTCTGTTTTGAAGGCCTGAAAGTGTATTCAGAAAGGGTGTCATGGGTATCTAGCTTATGTAATTGATTAAAGAAAAAGAAAATCAAGCAAGAGTCTACTCCGGTAGTCTATGATTACCCTGAAGTATTTCTGGAGGATTTAACTGGGTTACCGCCGGATCGGTCTATTGAATTCTGTAATAGTCTGATTATTATTTTGGTTATATATATATATGATATATGTATGTATGCTATGTATGTATGTTATGTATATATGTTATGTATGTATATGATTTGTGAGTGGGAACATTTAAAAGAAGAAAAGAAGGGAGAGGGTCGGTTATTAAGCCGCCTCTCAATTTCCTTGTGGTTATGTGTGTTGGTATAAATAGAAATTATGAAGAGAAAACACACACAACACACTTTCTATATTTAGAAATTTTCTCTCAAAGGATATTGGAAGAATCTGCACAGGAAGAAGAAGAAAAAGGTTTCAACAGTTTTGATTCTCAGTTTGTAAAGGTGAGTGTATTAAGAGCTTTGGATATGAATTGCTTTCAAGAGGTGACCGGTGTATCATCTAAACCGGCCAAGAGGTGACCGGATATTATCTAAACCGGTCATGTGGTGATTGGTTTATTTCTAAACCGCTTGTGTCAAAAGGTTAAATGATGTATTGTCCGGTATACTCTAAACCGGACAAAGGGTGAACGGTGTATCRTCCGGTTTAYTCTAAAYCGGACAACGTTATAATTGAAGTATTGACCGGACTTGTAATCTGGACAAGGGAGTTGGTTTATTTTCAAAGTGTTTTGACCGAACTTCTAATCCGGACAAGTTGACCGGACTTCTAAACTGGGTGAAAAGAGAATATTTTTAGGAAATGTTTTTGATATGAGCAGTGTAAACTGCGTGTGAGATGACGGTGTAACCGCAAGAGTGATATGAGCAGTGTAAACTNTGTAAACTGCGTGTGAGATGGCGGTGTAACCGCGAGAGTGATATGAGCAGTGTAAACTGCGTGTGAGATGGCGGTGTAACCGCGAGAGTGATATGGGCGGTGTAACCGCGAGAGTGATAKGGGCGGTGTAACCGCGAGAGTGATATGGGCGGTGTAACCGCGAGAATGATAGGGTCAGTGTAACCGCGAGAATGGTATAATGGGCGGTGTAACCGCAAGTGAAAAGGAGATAAGAGAATGAGATGGGCGGTGTAATCCGCGAGAGACATAAATATACTTATGTTTCGGAACAGGTTTGATTTCAAACTGAATGTCTGGAATATATATTGTTGCATGAAATTATACACTCACTAGACCTTTTGGTCTAACGCTCARATGTTGGATTAACCTGTTTTGTAGGACAGCTTGCTCTGAAAAATAAAGGCAAACGAAAAGTCTAATTGTTGATATTAGTTTGTTATGCGTATGTATTAAAGATACATTTTGATAGTTCATGTTTTGTAATAATACTATTTTAGTATTACGAGAATGATAATGTGAATTATATGTATTTGAGATGTGAGGGTTGTTACAAATTCAGAATTGATCTGATACCCGAGGCAACAACAGTAGCAAGAGCACCGTATTGCTTGGCACCATCGGAATTGAAAGAGTTGGTAACACAATTAAAAGATCTTTTTGATAAAGGTTTCATTAGACCGAGTGCTTCACCTTGGGGTGCTACGGTTTTGTTTGTGAAAAAGAAGGACGAGTCTATGTGGATGTGTATTGACTATAGAGAGATGGATAAGCTGACAATTAAGAATAAGTATCCCTTACAGGGAATCGATGATTTATTTGATCAATTGATGGGAGCCAACTACTTTTCTAAAATCGATTTGCATTCGGGATATCATCAGCTTAAAGTCAGAGATGAAGATATCGCCAAAATAGCTTTCCGAACCAGATATGGAGATCATTAGTTTGGGTTATGCCTTTTTTGTCTAACCCATGCTCCTACAACATTCATGGATCTGATGAATCGGGTATGTAACGAAAATTTTGATAAATTCGTTATTGTGTTTATTGACGATATTCTTATATACTCAAAATCTGAAGAGGAGCATGCTGAACATCTTCGTCTACTCCTTGAACTCTTGAAGAAAGAAAAGTTATTTGCTAAACTGTCAAAATGTGAATTCTGGTCTAGGGAAGTACAATGGCTATGTTATCTCCAAGGCAGGGGTAAAAATAGACCCTGCCAAAATTGAAACAATTGAAAGATGAGAGGTGCCGAGAACTCCTTCTGAAATCCGTAGTTTTCTGGGCTTAGCAGGTTATTACCAGAAGTTTATTCAAGATTTTTCAAGAATCACTGCACCGCTAACCAAGCTAACTTGGAAAAATTTCAAGATTGAGTGGGAAGAGGATCAACATAAAGCTTTTCAGTTATTGAGAGACCGTCTTTGAAGTGCTCCATTGTTATTGCTACCAGAGGGATCTGAAGACTTTGTGGTTTATAGTGATGCTTCAAAGCTAGGTTTGGGTTGCGTACTGATGCAAAGAGGAAAAGTCATGTCTTACACATCTAGACAATTGAAGGATCATGAAAAACAGTATCTGACCCACGACATGGAGCTTGCAGCCGTAGTATTTGCCTTAAAGATTTGGAGGCACTATTTATTGGGAATGAAATGTCAGATATTCACAGATCATAAGAGTCTTTAACATTTGTTGAGTCAGAAAGAGTTGAATATGCGACAACGACGGTGGATTGAATTATTTAATGATTATGATTGTGAGATTTTCTACCATCATGGAAAAGCAAATATGGTAGCTGACGCTCTGAGTAGAAAGGAAAGAAGTGGTATGATTAAGGCTGTGGCAATGAGAACGAATTTGATTCCAAATCTTCAAAGTGAAATTTTGAAGTGTCAAGAAGAAGCTACTAAAGAAAACCATTTCAAAGCAGAAAGAATGGGTAAAATGATTTCCACCTTGGTAAAGAATGATCAGAGGATTCTGTGTTTTTAGGGAAGGATTTGAATACCGTGCTTTGGGAATATCCAGAAATTACTTTTGGATGAAAGTCACAAATCCCGGTATTCGATTCATCCAGGTACTAATAAAATGTATAAAGATTTAAAACAACTTTATTGGTGGCCAGGATTGAAGAAAGATATTGCGAGGTATCTTGAATGGTGTTTAACATGTCTACATGTGAAGGTTGAACATTAAAGACCATATGGGAATGTGCAGTCTATGGAAATTCCTGTGTGGAAATAAGATCATTTCACGATGGATTTTATCATGAAGCTGCCATGAACTCCAAAAGAATATGATGCTATATGGGTGATTGTAGACCATCTATCAGGACCGACAGAAGAGTTATGCCGATAAACGCTATAAGCCAATTGAGTTTCTAGTAGAACATTTTGTAATGTTGAAAGTCTCTCCGTAGAAGGGTGTTGTCAGATTTGGTAAAAGAGGTAAGCTCAATCCAAGGTATATTGGGCCGCTTAGAATTTGCAAATAGATCGGATTGGTTGCTTATCGATTGGAACTACCAGAGGAGATCAATTTGATTCATAACACTTTCAGTGTTTCTAACATGCGAAAGTGTTTAGCAGACCTGAGATAGAACACCCCACTTCACACAATTGCATATAAACATACATTTCATTCAAAAAGAAATATATATTACACTACATTGGTCTATTATGCAAGAAACTTATATACAAAATACACAATCCAAAAATTCCAAAATGATACAGTTTTTTCATTATCACATGTATCATAACATGTATCTTAAAAAATACATCAATATACAAGTTGATCTTCATATAGTTAAGCATATAGAAAAATAATTACATTTCCCCTTTCTTTTACTATCCTGCAACTTTGCTGTTCCTACAATGCATATTTTAAAATAGAAAATGAGGGTTAGACCTGAAGGTCTAGTGAGATATTCCTTTTTCTTTGCAATTGCAGGGTGAAGATCACCAATCTTATTTAAAATCAATGTCACTTAAGATTGCAATGTCTCTTAAGATTGCAATAGTTTTGAGTTTTTACTTCTTTGTGATTTGAGGACTCAGGAATGTTGCTCTTATTAGAAATGATAGTAATGATGTTATTGAGAAGGGGAAAACATGGCTTATGGCCAATGGTTTTGGATAAACTATGCTTTTGACAAAGTGTTCATTTTATGAGGAACCAGAGAGGCTTTGGTTGTTCCTTAAGGGTGCATTTGGTATGCAGACTACATGGGACAGGACGGGACAAAAAAATAGTCCCATGTTTGGCATGCCATGGACAAAAAAAACATGGGACAAGGTAGGACTATTTTTAATTTTAATGGGACAAATCTTGATATTTCTTGTTCCATCAAAAAAGGTGGAACAACATGGGACTAAAGTTAAAATGATAATATTTTGGTTGATTTGTTGTCATTTTACAATCATTATATGATATAAAATAACATTAAACAACATTTAGGGGTAATATGGTCATTTTAATAGTTTTGTCCCGTCCTGACCTAGTCGTACCAAACATAGGACAGACAATTAGTCTTGTCCCGTCCCGTCCTGTCCTGTCCCATACCGTCCCGTCCTATCCCATCTAGTCTACGTACCAAACACTACCTAAAAGGAACCAGAGGGGCTCTGGTTGATTCTCACAATAGAACCAGAAGGTTGTGGATGATAGTTTGATATTGATACAAGTCTTTTACAAATATTTTATTTAAATCAGGGGCTTTGTATCTATTAGTTAGGAGCTATGTGTCAAGGTTATGTTTTAAAAGGTGTTCATAAGATTTTATACTTTTATTTTTACTTAGAAAACTTTTTATACAAAGAAGGATGAACCAGAGGGGCTTTGGTTGGTCTTCACGTTGAACCAGAAGGCCTCTGGTTTGTCATAAGTTTTGAGCCAGAAACTCTGGTTAATAGGACCAGAGGCTCTGGTCATACTTGAGCCTTTTTATTGCACACTTTCATACTTCAGAAACTATTTTATCTATCCTTTGTATTTAACTTAGTACATTTATGAAAATTAACTTAAGAGGAGCTCTTATTGGTATAACCAGAAGCTCTGGTAGAGGAACTAGAGGGGCTCTGGTCCTGCTATCTAATGAATATTTTCTAAGTCTGATCATTGGAACCAGAGGATCGATGGACTAAATGAATTATGGGCTTTTCCATTATGTGAAATGATTGATATAAATAATATTTTGGTGATTTTCACCCTGCAACTACATGGAAAAAGGGATCTCACTATACCTTCAGGTCTAACCCTCATTTTTGTGTTTCAAATATGTATTGCAGGAACAATAGAGTATAATGATAGTAAAGAAAAAGAGAAAATATGATTTGTTTCCCTATATGCATAGCTATGTGAAGATCAATCTGTAGATGTGTTTTGAAGTTAAATGTTATGTTGTACAAGAACATGTATTTTGTAATTTTTGGGTTGTGTATTTTGTAATATAGTTTCTTGTACTTTGGTCCTTTATGGGATTAAACATGTATTTCTATAAATGAATTATATGTTATATGCAATGTGAGTTATAGCGTGTTACAGAAGTGGTATCAGAGCCTGAGTTTAAGGGATTTAGGTATTCAAAGCATGATGCCTAGACTTAAACTATTTCATTGCATATTAGGGGTCCTAGACATAGTTAGCACCTTTGGAAATAAATATGATAAGTTAATGGATCAAGATGTAAGGTATATTCAGATTACATCTGGCCAATGTAATTTGAATCTACATGTACGTAACTGAACTTGGACACTTTATTATATTTGGGAATGTGAAAATATGTTTATTAACATTAAACTTTGCAGATGACTAGTAGATCCCGATGACCTGAAAGAATCACCCGCCCCAATCCTAATGATGAAGAGGCAGAGAGCAAACCACAGGCATAAATAGCCAAATGGAAACCCATGCAGACCATGGAGAATCCAATTCAGAAAATGTGAATCAAGAACAGATGCCTCAGCCTGAATATGTCACCCGAGACATATTAGCTGCAAAAATGGAAAAGTTAAGAGAAACTTTGTCTTCCATCATGTGGATACCTGCCAGAATCAAAGCTGGCAGAGTTGAAATAAATCCATCAGTTCCAGTTATAAACAATAAAAAAGGAGATATCAAGATGTTTTTAACATGTAAACCACCAATCTTCTCTGGAGAAATAGATCCAGTCAAAGCCATGTGCTGGATCAAAGAGATAGAATCTGTGTTCAATACTATCAGATGTGTAGAGACAGATAAAGTTAGATGTGCCATCTCTATGTTAAAGTCCAATGCATTGTTCTGGTGGGAAGTGGAATCATTAGCCAGGACAGACATTTTCCAAACGTTGTCATGGGCATAATTTGTTAATCGATTCGAAGAGAAATTTTGTCCTAAAACCGCCATAAGACAGATGAAAGAAGACTTTTTGAAGCTGGACCAAGGCACCAGAACTGTTCGAGAGTATACAGAAAAGTTCATTGAATACTCAGGATTTTCTGAACATTATATCTTATATGAATCAAGAAATATGGAGAGATACATTTGGGGATTGAAGCCATCAATTTGAGAGTTTCTGATAGCCATGAATCCGGCTACGTTTTCTTTAACAGTTGATGCAGCGGAAGTAACAGAGAGGAGTAAGAACAAGCAAGAAGAAGGAAAAGCGATTAAGAAAAGAAAATGGGTAGAACCATTGACAGGACACCGAGGGCCGAAGTCTGTGAAGTATGGGAACTGTCCTGTTCAAAGAGTTAGTGAAAAAGCTTGTCCTCGATGTCATCAAATTCATCAGGGTGATTGCAAATCAGACCTAAGAAAATGCTATCAGTGTGGAGAGGTAGGCCAGTTATCAAGGAATTGTCCAATGACTAGAAGATGTTTCAATTGCAACTCACCAGATCATCTTAGACCTAACTGCCCGCAATTGAAAGCTTCACAGTTGACCATGGGAAGCAATACCTCGAGTGCCCGTGAAAGACCAAGTATGGGTAGAGGAGGACCAGGAGGGGCGCGAGGTCAATTTTTTCAAATGACCAAACATGAAGCCGAAACTACAGCAGATGTAGTGACAAGTATATTCCTCGTGAATTCTTTATATGCTAAGGTGTTGTTTGACTTGGGTGCAAACTTTTCATTTGTATCACCATCCTTTGCCTTATGTGCTTGCATGAAATTTGTGCCACTTGACGATAAATTAGTAGTTGATACTGTTAATGGTCAACTATATGTGGATTATGTGTTTGATAACTGTATTGTTGTGATTAAGGGGTGTGAATTACCGATTCGTTTGTTCCCGATGCTTATGGAAGAATTTGATGTAGTAGTAGGGATGGATTGGTTGGCAGAAAATCAGGCCAGTATTGTCTGTGATAGAAAGATGATCAGATTACTCTACCTGATCGAGGATTAGTTATTATTTATGGTGATCGCTAGAATCATCATACCGGTCTGTTATCTATGTTAAAATCCCAAAAGTGTGTTCAAAAGAGATGTCAGGGATATTTGGCCTATGCAATTGATGCAAAGAAAGAAAAAAGGGAAACAAGAATGATGCCTATTGTTAGTGAATATCCCGAAGTCTTTCCAAAAGATTTATTTGGTTTATCGCCAGACATAGTTGTTGAATTTGGGATTGATCTAATACCTAGAGCAGCACCAGTATCCAAAGCACCCTACCGATTAGCTCCGTCAGAACTAAAAGAATTGGTTACTCAGTTGAAAGATTTACTTGACAAGGGATTCATTAGACCCAGTACTTCACCGTGGGGAGCTCCAATTCTTTTTGTGAAAAAGAAAGACTGTTCTATGCGTATGTGTATTGATTACCGGTAGCTGAACAAATTAACGGTCAAGAACAAATATCCATTGCCAATAATTGATGACTTGTTTGATCAACTGGTGGGAGCTAGTTACTTTTCGAAAATTGATTTAAGATCAGGTTACCATCAGCTCAAAGTTAAAGAAGAGGATATTGCCAAAACCGCTTTCCGAACCAGGTATAGACACCATGAATTTTGGTTATGCCATTCGGCTTAACTAATGCACCAACAGCCTTTATGGACTTAATGAATCAAGTATGTAAAGAATATTTGATAAATTTGTTATTGTATTTATTGATGATATTCTCATATACTCTAAAACCAAAGAAGAGCATGCATAACACCTCCGATTGATACTCGAGCTCTTGAAAAGAGAAAAGTTGTATGCAAAGTTGTCAAAATGTGAATTTTGGTTGAGGGAAGTTCAATTCCTAGGGCATGTTATATCAGAGGCAGGGGTAAAAATGGATCCAGCAAAGATTAAGGCAGTTGAAAAATGGGAGACACCAAAGACTCCTTCTGGAGTCCGAAGCTTCTTGGGATTGGCAGGGTACTACCATAAATTTATTCAAGATTTTTCCAAAATAGTCGTGCCATTGACCAAATTAACTCAGAAGAATATCTAATTTCATTGGGAGGAAGAACAGCAAAAAGCTTTCCAGTTATTGAAAGATCATCTTTGCAGCACCCTGATATTATCTTTACCCGATGGAACAGAAGACTTTGTGGTATACAACGATGCTTCAAAGCTAGGTTTGGGCTGTGTTCTAATGCAAAGAGGAAGAGTCGTATCATATGCATCCCGACAACTGAAGGATCATGAAAAGCAATATCCGACTCATGATATGGAATTCGTAGCAATAGTTTTTGCATTGATAATATGGAGACATTATCTTTTGGGAACTAAATGCTAAATCTATACCGATCACAAGAGCTTACAACATTTGTTCAATTAGAAGGAATTAAATATGAGAAAATATCGATGGATTGAACTTGTTAATGATTATGATTGTGAAATTCTCTATCATCCGGGAAAAGCCAACGTGGTAGCCGACGCTTTAAGTAGAAAAGAACGAAGTAGAACAATCAAAGGCGTTGCTATGAGAATAAACTTAACTCCCGATCTTCATCAAGAGATTTTGAAATGTCAAAAAGAAGCTGTTAAAAAGGATCTTATGAAGTCAGAAAGATTGGGTAAAATGATTTCCACCCTGGAATCAAATGATGAAGAAACTTTATGCTACCAAGGACGGATTTGGGTGCCATGCTATGGGAATATATGGGAAACCATTTTGAATGAAAGTCACAAGTCCCGCTATTCTATTAATCCAGAAACCAATAAAATGTACAAAGATTTGAAACCTTTCTATTGGTGGTCAGGATTAAAGAAAGATATAGCAAAATACGTGGAATGATGCTTAACCTGTCTGCAAGTTAAGATCAAGCATCAGAGACCCTATGGAAATCTGCAATCTTTGAAGATTCCAGTATGGAAATGGGATCATATTACGATGGACTTTGTCATGAAGTTACCCTGAACCCCGAAAGGATATAATGCAATTTGGGTAATTTTGGATCGTCTATCTAAGTCTAGACATTTCCTACCAATAAAAGAAACCTATTCATTAGCAAGGTTGGTTAGATCTATATCAAGGAAATTGTAACCAGACACGATGTTCCATTGTCCATCATTTCTGACAGAGATAGTCGTTTTACTTCGAAATTCTGGGAAAGTTTGCAAAGAACTTTGAGATCTCAAATTCGACTAAATACAACTTATCATCCTCAAACAGACGGGAAAAGCGAGAGAACCATCCAGGCTCTTGAAGACATGTTGCAAACCTGTGATATTGACTTCGGGAGATCATGGAAGGATTATTTGCTTACAATAATAGCTATCACTCCAGCATCAAAGCGGCACCATATGAGGTATTGTATGGACGAAAATGTCAAACGCTGTTATGTTGGAATGAGGTAGGTGAAATACAAATGACAGGTCCTGAGATTGTTCAAGCAACTTCTGAGAAAATTGAACAAATATATGAAAGGATCAAGACAGCCCAGGACCGCTAGAAAAGCTATGCCGATAAGTGACGGAAACCAATTGAATTCTACGTGGGTGACTTTGTGATGTTTAAAGTATCACCGTGGAAAGGTATTATGAGATTTGGGAAGAAGGGTAAGCTTAGCCCGAGGTATGTTGGGTCATTCAAGATTTGCAAACAAGTTAAGCTAGTGGCTTATCAGTTAGAACTAACGGAAGAGCTTAACCTAATTCAAAGTACTTTCCATACGTCAAATCTGTGAAAGTGTTTAGCCAATCCAAATTTAGCCGTACCACTTCCAGAGATTAAACTGGATAATAAATTGAATTTCATAGAAACACTAGAAGCTGTGACTGACCAAAAAATCAGGGCGTTGAGAAACAAAGAAATCAGCTTGGTAAAGGTATAGTGGCGTTATCATAAGGGTTCAAAAGTTACATGGGAATTAGAGTCTGAAATGAGAACCCGGTACACTTGGCTCTTTGATTAAATGAATTTCAAGACGAAATTCTTTTGAGGGGGAGATAATGTGATAACCTGGATTTTAGACAACATTGGTTGAGGTAACTTTTATGTGGTTATTATGTGAAATACGTGATAACATGCATGTTATTTAAATGATGTTATTTGAAATACTTGATTTTCAAGAAGAATGGTAAAAACTGTTTCTAACAGTTTACGCTTAGTTTTATGAATCTGGGTTATAGAAATTGTTTTGGAAAATAAAGAAGATTTTGCTTCTTTAAAATAGTTATGGATGATGTCTTATTTTTAGGATTAAAGGAGATTATGAGTTTGGAAAATGATATTAAAAGAATTGTTGGTTCTTGAGTTTCAAAGTTTTGAGATAAAACTATTTTGAAACCATTATTGGTTAAAACTATGGAGGATGTTCCATCAAGATGGTTGTGACTTCGGTCTGTCTTTCTTTGGAACTAATCTATAGATTTTGATGAGGAAATAAGGGTGGCGTATCAAAGAGAGGTGAACCTTTGGTTATAAAGGTGGCATATCAAGGAGAGGAGTACTTTTAGATATAAGGGTGGAATTTGTATGTGTGATTATTATAGCTCTTGCTATTATGTCTCTTAAGATTGCAATAATTTTGAGTTCTTACGTCCTTGTGATTTGAGGACTTAGGAATGTTGTTCTTATTAGAAATATAGTAATGATGTTATTGAAAAGGGCAAAACTTGGCTTATTGCCCATGGTTTTGGATAAACTATGCTTTTGACAAAGTGTTCATTTTATAAAGAACCAGAGAGGCTCTGGTTGCTCCTTACAAGGAACCAGAGGGGTTCTGGTTGATCCTCACAATAGAACCAGAGGGTTCTAGATGATGGTTTGATATAGTTACAAGTCTTTTACAAATATTTTATTTAAACCAGAGGCTTTGTATCTATTAGTTAGGAGCTCTGTGTCAAGGTTATGTTTTAAAAGGTGTTCATAAGATTTTATACTTTTATTTTTACTTAGAAAACTTTTCATACAAAGAAGGACGAACCAGAGGGGCTCTGGTTGGTCTTCGCGTTGAATCAGAAGGCTTCTGGTTGGTCATAAGTTTTGAGCGAGAAACTCTAGTTAATAGGACCAGAGGCTCTGGTCATACTTGAGCCTTTTTATTGCACACTTTCATACTTGGGAAACTATTTTATATATCCTTTGTATTTAACTTAGTATATTTATGAAAATTAACTTGAGAGGAGCTCTGATTGGTATAACCAGAAGCTCTGGTAGAGGAACCAGAGGAGCTATGGTCTTGCTATCTTATGAAAATATTTTCTAAGTCTAGTAATTGGAACCAGAGTATCGATGGACTAAATGAATTATGGGTTTATGTTTTATTATGTGAAATGATTGATTTAAATAATGTTTTGGTTATTTTCACCCCGCAACTACATGGAAAAAGGGATCTCACTAGACCTTCAGGTCTAACCCTCATTTTTGTGTTTCAAATATGTATTGCAAGAACACTAGAGTATAATGATAGTAAAGAAAAAGGGAAAATATGATTTGTTTCCCTTTATGCATAGCTATGTGAAGATCAATCTGTGGATGTGTTTTGAAGTTAAATGTTATGTAGCACAAGAACACGTATTTTGGAATTTTTGGGTTGTGTATTTTGTAATATAGTTTCTTGTACTTTGGACCTTTGTGGGATTAAACATGTATTTCTCTGAATGAATTATATGTTATATCCAATGTGAGTTATGGGGTGTTACAGTACTCGGTCTGCTTCTGCCAATGAGTTTCTTTACTCCATTTTCTTGAGCAATATTGAACCGACTAAGGTTTCTGAAGTCTTAGTGGACCTGGATTGGATAATTGCGATGCAAGAGGAGCTAAATCAGTTCGAAGTGTTAAAGGTCTGGAGATTGGTTCCTCATCCCCGAAATAAAACGATTATCGGTATAAAGTGGGTTTTCAAGAATAAAAAAGATGAAGACGGAGTTGTTGTCAGAAATAAGGCCCGACTTGTCACTACAGGATACAATTAGCAAGAAGGTGTCAACTAGGATGAAACTTTTCCCCCGGTAACATGGATTGAAGCTATAAGAATGTTCTTGGCGTATGTTGCACACAAAAACTTCACCGTATATCAGATGGACGTCAAGATAGCATTCCTCTATGGTCTTCTCAAAGAAGAAGTATATGTTGCTCAACCGGAAGGTTTTGTTGATGAGTCAAAGCCTGATCATGTATACATCCTTGACAGACCCCTATATGGTCTTAAACAAGCACCGAGAGCCTGGTACGATATTCTGTCAGAATTCCTAGTAAAATCAGGTTTCTCAAAAGGTAATATTGACACAACTCTCTTCATTAAAAAGGAAAAATCGGATATTATTTTGATACAAATTTATGTAGATGATATTATATTTGGATCTACGAATCCTAAATACTGCAAAAACTTTTCTGCCTTAATGGTTTCTCGTTTTAAAATGAGCATGATGGGTGAGATGAATTTCTTTTCACGATTTCAAGTCAAACAATTATCTTCAGGAATTTTTATCTGTCAAACAAAATATATTTTTGATATCCTGAAGATATTTAATTTGGAAAATTGTTCATCTATTAAAACACCTTTGGCTCCCGATTCAAAACTACATGATGATCCTTTTGGAAAGGCTGTAGATCAGAAAACATATAGAGACATGACTGATTCTTTAATGTATTTAACGTCTTGTAGACCGGATATTATGTTTTCAACACATCTTTGTGCCATATATCAGGCTAATCCAAAAAAGTCCCACTTAAGTGCCGTTAAGCGCATTTTTTGTTATCTGAAAGGGACTGCATATCTTGGACTCTGGTATCTAAAGGGTACTAGTTTTGAACTAACAACACTCAGATGCAAATTATGCAGGGTGTATGTTGGACCGGAAGACTACTTCGGGTCATGTACAATTCTTGGGAGACAAACTCGTAAGTTGAGCATCAAAGAAACAAAACTGTGTACCCATTTCCACTGCGGAAGCAAAATACGTAGCTGCTGCTAACTGCTGTTCTCAAGTGCTTCGGATGCAGACACAACTCAGAGATTATGGTTTTTAGTTCAATAAAATTCCCATTTATTGTTTGCTATATATTGTAATCCTGTTCAACACACCAAAACCAAACATATAGATATCCGGTATCACTTTATTAAAGATCGTGTTGGAAAAGGAACTATTGAATTATATTTTGTAAATACATAATTTTAACTAGCTGACTTATTTACAAAAGCTTTAGATGAAAAACGTTTTAGCTTTTTAGTATATAAGTTAGGTATGTTGAATTTGAAATTTTGAATTTTTCTTAAAATCTGTTCAATTTATTGAACTGATTTTAAGTCAAATACTTTTTTTTCAAAATATATGTATTTGTTAATATAAATAAGTAATTTCAATTTTTTAATGTGATTTAAAATCTTTTGATCATGGAATCTATATCTGAAGGGGAGTGTTGAACTTTGTTCTTAGTTTCTGATTCATTTTTCGAGGGGGAGTTAACATATCTGTATGATGCTAACTGTTTTATTTTTCTTACATGTACTGTTAAAATATCTAATTTTTGAAAGATTGTGAGTTTAAAAGGATAAGTGTTTGTCTGATTTAGTCTAATCCGGACAAGACTTTGTCCGATAAAGACTTAATCCGGATGAAGCTTTATATGGAGAGAGTCATATTTGGACAAAGTTATGTCCGATTTAGAGCATATTTGGACAAGAGGCTATCCGATAAACTCCCATCCGGATAAGATTAGATACATTTTTGGCCAAGTGTTCATTTGTGGTAATTCATTCAAAGAGTCATCTGGATTTTGTTTAATCCAGTTGAAGTGTCATCCGATTTATGGTTAATCCGATCGTGTGTTATCCAGTTTACTTGAGTTGTGTTTTGTTCAAGTAAAAATCGCACATCTCCTTGTGAAGAGTTTCTCTCATCCTATATAAATGGACGTCCGATTTACTTTTCACTCTTTATTGTTTCACTCTCATATTCGCAGAAGCTCTCAAGTCACTATTCCTTTATCGTCTCTAAATATTCAAGTGAACTATTCTTCATCTTCATCTTCATCTTCATCTCTTCTTCATTCAATATCGAACTTGTTGGACTATATCTGTTAACCTAAAAGGTTTGAATCTTAAATTGATTGTGTTGGACTTATATTCATTTGGACTTCATCGAAATATTAATGAACATTGTTAATCTGGAAATTTGAACCCTAAAGCTCAAATTGATAAAATCATAAAATCCCGGGTTGAATCGTAGAGTGTGATGAAACTTTGTTTGAATCTAAGACTTGTTTAGTTTTGGATTAGTATCTAGATTTGGTTTAGGTTGAATTTAATGATCGAAATCTTTTGTTAACCGGCTTAGGATAATTTTTGGATTGTTGAATTCTTGAAATATGTGTTTTTGACCAGATTTTTCACTGGAGATGGTGTCCGGAGTTGACTCCGGTTGTCCTTGTCCGGATTAGGGTTTTTGATTGAATTTTCTTGAAATGTTGACCGCATTGTTGTCTGGATTTCTTATCCGGACAATGCTTTTGTTTTTCGTTTTAGAACTTTTTGAGTTAAATTTTTTTTTGTTTTGTTAATTGTTTTTGTTTTTTAGTATTTTTTTGTGTTTTGTCAGTAATTTTTTTGTTAGATTTTTTATTAATTTTTTATAGATTTTTTTTGGGTTTTGTTGTTAAATTTTTTTAATTGTTTAGTATTTTTTTGTCTTAGAATTTTTTTAGGAGTCCATTTTTTTTTTTGTTAATATTTGTTTGTTTTTTGTTTTTGAGCGAAAAAGGCAATATCGAATCTTTTTAGTTTTTGAAGGAAAATTTGAAATTTTTTGGCAAATCTTAGTGTTAGGTTTTTGTGTCATGTATTGATATTTTTTGTGAAAGATTTAATCATTTGTGGATCTAATATTTTCTTTCTTACAAGAAAATGGCTGACGAACCACAAAGATCTGACGAGAAAACCCATATCCCCTCGGTCAGATCGGACAACCTTTCCCAACCACCTTAGTCAGCAAATATCCCAATCCCAGATGAATCCATCTTTCCTCAGTATCTTTACTTAGACATTAAACCAAACAACCATCATTTTAACTTTGACATGCCTTGTGAATATCCTATCATTCCCGAAATCCTCAGAGGACACCAAATAGCTTATGCCCTATCAGCTACTACGGAAGTTCCAATGGTCTACCTGCAACAGTTTTGGAACACTCTTACATTGTCAAAAGATGGAGAGCTTTATTACTTTGAAGGGAATGTAGACGACTTCATGAGCCATCTCACTTTAAAAAGGCTACGAAGAATTCTAAGACTGCCAAGCCCAATTGCCTCCGGATCACGTCAATTTGAAGAATTCATAACTGATGAAGAGCTATGACGAGACATCATACGATTAGGATACTCGCAAGAGTTAACTAATCCGTCACACTTCAGAAGATGGTTTCTACCTTCCATATGGCACCTGCTGTTCTCTATACTCAACTGGTGTTTGACTTCAAAAACTGCCGGGATTGATACGTGTAGCAGTCCTTTTCTCAAATACTTCCATGGAATCATCTTCAACCGTCAATATGATTTTGCATTAGTGATCTGGAATGAAATTATGGAGTTGGTTAATGCAAAAAGGTTTCCTTCAAAAGCTAGGAAGCTCGTACCATTTCAAAGATTTCTTCAACTTAATATCAAAACAATGATGAGCGCCAACGAAGAAATACCGGCCAGAGAAGCAAGTGAAATTGGCCCGTCTTTTGAAATGCAAAGAATAAGAGTTCATACTGAAGTTGAAGATATCGAGTCAATATTGGAAATTCCAGCTGAGTTGTTTGCCTACGCGGATCAGAGTGCTCATTGTGTGATAGAATATAGAAGAGTTGTAGATCCTACAGTTTAGCCAGAACCGGTTGAACTTGCCCCGAGATCCACCCATGTCTCAGTTGAGAAAGAGGGTTTAGAATTAAATGAAAGAGTTCAGGTACAAGGGGTACTTGAACAAGGTCTTGAGTAGAGAGAAAATGTATTTAAGAGGGGTATCTTGGAGTGGAGAGACTCTGAACAGCACCATACTACAACTGATAATACATCCACAGCTTCATCAAGCTCGGAAGATACTGTATCAGATAGGCAACTCAGGCTGACGACAATGATGATGACAATGATGATGATGATGATGATGCTACTTATCCTGTGGCTACTAAAAACATTGAAGTTGGACCAACCAAGATCAACAAGAATGTTCGAGTTTTCAGAGTTTATCCTTTGAAGTTGATTTCACTGAAGACTACGAAGATGATTTTGGTGAGTTGGATTAACTCTTGAATGCTTTACCAGATGAAGGAGCTGAGGGAGTATCAGTTGAAACTTCTGAGAGTTTGTGTGAAGGGGAAGGAGAAAAACATGGAGAGGGTGAGTGTGGAGCTTAAAATGAAGAAAATGCTCCTATCCAATCTGAAACACTTAGTCGGGCACCCACATCTACTATCGACATTCATTCGTTCAATGTTGATATTGAAACAGACATAGCTAGCCCAACTATGCAAATGCACACCCCCTAGCCACTCTATTGCTTCTCAACAAGCAATAGTTTTGTCTTCACATGGGGACTTAGTACATCATCTATATACTTCTCATTTGGAAAATGTGGATATTGAAACAAGTAGGCCTCTGCCCCAGCCTACGACTTCGATTCAGTGCACCTCGAGTATAGAGCCGATACACATAGGTATACTTGAGTCTAGAGCATCTGTTCCTCAATCAGAAGTTCTTTGTGAACTTGCCGGAATGACCAGAGTAGAGTCTTTTGACTTTCCACAAGGACAGGTCGGAAGTCCTACCAGTGCTAATATTATGCCAACACTGAATGTAAGCACAACAGTTGTCTCAACTGGTAATCTAAGTGATCCAGTTGTTACTTGACTTGACTTTGTGTCACGGGAGTATTTGGAGGGCACCCTAAAGGCTGTCCAGGATGCTATGACAGAAGAAATTTTAAGCTTGAAGAGGTTGATGAAGGGTAAAGCTCCAATGCCCGGAGAACAAGCATCTGCACCGTCACCACCGCCTGCTTCTGAACCTCCGAGGGAGCAAGATCAAATGGTGGATGAGCTGAAATATTTACTTTACGCCAAACTGATTACAAGTCAAAATCCTGATGCGGCGGACGCAAATCTAGCTGGTCTTTTGAGACAACAAGTGGAAGAGAATCCGACTGTGAAGGTCTTAGAGTTTCTAGCTTTCGAGAACATTGTAGCTACTAATTTTTCCAAGATTAGTACTATAATTGCTTCCAACACTGAAGCACTCACTCATATGCAGAATTCCATCGATGCCCTATCCGAACGGGTGTCAACATTACAGAGTACTTGTCAAGCTCAGGCCACCACTTTGAAGCGAAGACATTATGATCAGGATGATTCTAATCACCATGACGGGGAGAGGAAAAGACAAAGGTTGGCCGAGTCGTCAATGGGTGTTGAAGATGTTGCTAGAGATTCAGAGCCTAAACACGTTAGATAAGAAAGTCCAGTTCCAGTTGGTCCCAGTGACGGACATCAGACCAAGAAACAACTGAGCAGGTGATAGCTATAGCAACAGTCCAGTGATTGAGCCAATTGTGGAAAAGTCGGCGGTCTCCACTATAGAAACAAGGATGTTATTGGATCTGTCTGCTAATGTTGGATTTAATGAGGTATTTTCTATAGAACTGGGAGGAGTTCAAGACTATGGCGCAAACATTGATAATATTGATGATTCAGGGGACATCTACTTTGATTTTGAAGCTGATATTAATGAAGATGATCCAGTCTTCCCGTTCCAGACTAAACATAATGTCTTTAGACGCTTCCGTTACCACCAGGGCAGTATTTGATCCTACTGAAATGTTTTCTAAAAATTATGTATCGTTTGCAATACGTGCAAATGTTCCAGGATATGATCAAGCACGGATTAGAGAACCATACATCGAGGACATCTACTTCGCTATTTTCATTCGTCATCGAAAAGCTTTAGGTAGTGACAAAATTCTCGGGATTCATAAGAAAACACGTGAATATCGCACCGAGTATAAGCAGTTCTTGAAAGCAAAGCGCCAACTCATCAGTTAAGTACAAACCAAGCACCATATTGTTTCTATCAAAAGTATTGATGCCAATAAACACGTAAGAGTTTGGTATCCAATATTCACCTTAACGAGACAAGATGGTCAGATTTGGACTTTTAGCGAAGTTGATTTCCCAAACCACTACCTTGAAAACTTGGAGCATCTTTATCATGAAATTCATCATCTGGCAGACATAAAAGAAGGAGTGATTCTTGGCTTAGAAGCGATAAAGAGATATTTGAAGAGCCACGTCAAATTGCCTTTGGTTATTGATGTTCAAATAGGTTTCAAGAGAAATCAGAAGATTGTCCATCTAAAGATACCTAATCAAGACATTGATGACATTGAAGGCTATCCTCTCTTTCTAATACTTGAAGATCCGGAGTTCGGTATGATTTATGATGGAACTGACAAAGCTAAGAGGTTTATGATATTCAATGAGCTAAACAAGTACTCTGATGGAACAATCAAGGTTGTGCGAAGAGCTCTTGAGAAGATTAAAGCTACCAATGACAAAATGACGGAGCGTGAAAGAATGAGTCCAAGAGAAAGGTTCCTGCTGATCAGTGCTTTAGATCTCTTAGATGAAAAATTGCAATATCGGAATGCGTTGAGAAGAATTGAGTCTAACCTGGGCTTTCAAAGATCAATTTTTTACTATTTCTCATGCTTGAATCCAAAGGGGAGAATGTTGGGTTCAAAGCTGTGCTTTAATTGTTGTATTCAAGAAAGTTTCTCCTAATTTTGTAATAGTTTAGCTTTATTGTTTTCTAGTATAAATAGTGTACTTAGCCTTGTAATTAGTGTGTGATAACTGAATCCTGGTTATCACCAAAGGTAATAAATACGTGATTATCTGTTAAATGATTTCGTGATAGTATGATAAATTGAGATATTTGATCATGCTAGTATGTGAAATTACATGCATAATTGTATACACATCAATAATATGGGTATATGTGTGAATATGCATGAATTGGGTGTATGAAATGCTGAATGTATATGCATGAAGTATGTATGCATGCATATGGAAAAAGGGAAAAGAAGGCTATGAATAGCCGACTTCCTTTTAAGAAAAAGTATAAAAGGAGGATTAACCTCCATTTTGCATTCTTCATGCCAAAATTAGAATAGTGTGCGATTTAAGAAGAAAGGTTTTGATCGGATTGCTTATTTATCTAGATCCTTGAAGTTGATTTTCAAGAGCATTTCATAAGGTGAGTGGTTAAATGCTTTCAAAATGCTATAAATTATATGTTTTCTTGAGTTTTGAAGAATTCACTTGAATGTTGTCTGGACTAAGAATTAACCGGACTAGAATTGTGCGATTTAAGTCATAAAACGGTTAAGCCTTAAGCAATTTATAAATAAACCGAATGAGTATTAAGCGAGTTATATATAAACCAATCAAGGGTTAAGCGGTTTAGTCTTAAACCAGACAAGACTTGGGCGATTTACATATAAATCGGACAAAGTTAACCCGGTTTAAAGATAATCCGATCAGGTGTTGACCGGTGAATGTGAATGAGCGATTTATGAACTTTGAATTTATGTTTAAGTATTTTAAACAGAGAAGTAGGAATACGACTAAGAGGTGTCCGAATTGTTAAATCGGACAAATCCTCGTATTGTGTGGATTGGTAAATCGGACAAGTATTGTATAATGTTGTCCGGATTGGTAATTCAGACAAGATATTATGAGTTATGCTAAGTGACTAATTGGACAAAGTGAGAAGAGTTAACCGGATTGATAGTTCGGCCAAGGTTTCACCGGATTGTGTTTGAATTATCATTTTACTCTTTTTACTAGACATGGGAATTTTTAATAAAATGAATTTGAATTGATAATAATTTCATTGACTGCGGTCTATTCTAAATGGAATTGTTTTATGAAATATTTTGATGGGGAAATAAGGGTGGAATATCAAGAAGAGGTGTACCATGGGATAAGGGTGGCATATTAAGGAGAGGTGTACTATGGGATAAGGGTGGCATATCAAGGAGAGGTGTACATTTGAATATAAGGGTGGCATTTGTGTGTGTGTTATGAAATATAACTCTTACTATTATATCCTTTAAGATTACCATGGTCTGGAATCTTTATTTCTTTGTGACTTAAAGGTTTAAGATCAAGGTTCTTATTGGAAATCATAGTCTGGATGTTATTGTGGAGAGGATATCAGGTTTGGCCTGAAACTTTATATAAACTTTGTTTGAATGAAAAAGGTTTAAAAGTGGCTTTATGGCAATTTAGTTAGTGTAAACCTGTTTGGATTTGATGAATTATTTTGCAAGCAGAGAGTTTGGCATGAAAAGTATAAGGTACTGGTATTATGTTCTTACCTGTTCATATATTTGTGACATATATATGAAAAGTTGTTTTACTTAAAAGTTTTGGTGATTTTCACCCTGCAATAGCATAAATAGGGTAACTCACTAGACCTTTCGGTCTAACCCTCGTTTTGTGATTTTAAATATATATTGTAGGAAGTGCCAACGGTAAGGGGAAGGGAAAAATGTAATATTTCCCTATGTGATTATCTGCGTGAAGATTTACTGATAACATGTATAGTTTTGATAGATGAATCTGGTTAGTGCAAGAATTGTATTTTGAATTTTTGGACCATGTATTTTGTACTGGTAGATTCTTGTACTAAGGGACCAATGTGGTGTATAAACATGTATTTCTTATATATGAATTATGTGTTACATGCAATGTGTGAATGGGGTGTTACATAGTGTAAGTTTGTCATTAGTGCTAATCGTTGAAGCTTTGAATACAAATCATTTGGGTTAAATCTCTCTCTAATTGTTCATCTCTTTCTATCAAGATTATCTAATTTGGTGATTAATTGGGACAAACAGGATCTTCTAGTGCTTTTCCCTTAGGTAGAGTCTTCTCATCGCATCCATTTAATCACGGATCTCTTGAATTCTCTCTTTTACATGATTAGAACTGGAGGGTCTGTTGCTAGGAACTGTATGTGAGACACGAACTTGATTGATCTGAGTGGAAGTTTGAACTTGAGCTTCATGCAGAGGATGGACTTGCTTTGGAGATGGAGTTGATGCAGACGCAGAGGTGGCTCAACTTGCAATAGAGAAGTATATTCCTCTTTCGTCTATTCTCGAAGGATTTGTTTTTTGAAAACAGGAGTATCATCCTCAGATTCTGAGCTGTTAAGTGCATTTACCGCAACCTCTTCTTGAGCTCTCTATTCTCTGGCTTCCTCCATGAAAGGCTCTGTGGACAAGGACGAGCTAGATGATGGGGCATTGGCGAGCATCTTTGGATTAGAGGTCGATGCATCCATGTCTTCACCAAAGACAGAGGAATAATTTCCCTCAGATTGATCTTGGGGTCTTTGCCGTGAAGTGGCAGGCTCTGGATTATATTGTTGAGCGGGTGTAGAGGAGACGGTTGCAGTTTTAGTAGCAAAGTGATAAATGTAAGATCCCAAATTGACAACAATTGAGAAAACTCCATAGAAATGTAGATATTCAAGATTTAGATTCAGATTAGAGAAAAATGATAAACATGAACATGATGAAACCGACCAGATTCATTTATTCATGAAAACTGAATATACAAAGCTATTTCAATCTTTTAGACGACTGTCATGTAAAATGAAATAAAATGAACAACCCTAAAATCTTAGCCCATGACTCCTACATATAGGTTCATTTAGAATACAAATAACTGAAGCCCATAAACTCCCTCAAAAGCCCAAAATACAAATCTTTATAAAACATTCATAAAATTAGGGGCTAATTTTATCTAACAATCTCCCCCTTGTTTTGTAAAGAAAAGCATCATCTTATAAACTCCCTCTTGATTTATTTAGAATCTCTTATGTGTCATTCTTTAAGTATTCTAGGCGTTACAAGATCCCCTTCAAATGTAGGCTCATATTCTTGAAAAACCGAGACAATCTGCACCTTTTGTCCAACTTTCATGACACAACTTCATCGTTGTTTTTGACTATCAAGGAGCATGATTGAAGGTAAAAATAAAGCATACACATTGAACACCAACCTCTTAGATTATTAACAAACTTTAATTCAATCATTTTGGATGAAAATTGAATGAGTTGTGCAGGTTTTCCCTCAGCTTCGCAAAGCGGTCGTCAAATCAGAAAATTTGACTCTTCAAATCTCGTTGAGTAAACATTCATCTTTGAACTGTAGATTTAAAAAACAGAGGATAAAGTGACATGAATTATGTCACAAAATTTTCTTGATCCATGAAGAATGGACAAGCAAACACCATTCTGAAATCGGAAGTAGCACGAGTGAAAAACAATGCTTTTGGTCCAACATCATTTTGCAGATTTTGATAGTGAATTAGGCATATCCGCTCATGGAATTTGAGAAAACTCAAAACATAAAAGTCGTATATCTGTATTTTTTTTCTTTTGAAAGCAACTGGAATCATGCTTTTTTGAGCATCGAGGAGAAGGTTGTGCGCAAAATGCTACAACAGCACAAAACTGTCAGCAATCTAAACAATTTGGGCTATGGGCTCTGTTCCCCGTGATCTCTGGTCCTTGTGAACTCTGGTCATTCTTGACATCTACTCCTTATTGACCTCTGGTTCCTCATCGCCTCTGTTCCTTATTGACCTCTGATCCATCCTACTTCTCAATGCTCAAAGTTCTGGTAGAACAAGGCTCTTGTTCGTCGAGCCTCTGGTTGATCCATGCCTCTTGTTCTTCGTAACTTCTTGGTCGTTCAAGGTTTGGTCGTGGTCCATATAACCTAAGCTTATAATTTGTCACCATCATAACTCTGGAGTTTAAGAAAACTCAAAGAAGAAAAATTGTAAAATGGTCTGTTAGCTGTTCATATAATTTGGAATCACCTTTTTTGGAGTTTAAATTAAGAAGATATGATCAATGTAGCACAGTCATGCATATATGTCTTGTAGCTTCTGATTCAATGTGTTAGTTTTGGCTTGAGGCCCCTTCTTCTCTAAAGGACACAATTCATAAGTGGCTCTGGTCCTTCACTCTAGAGTCATTGGTCCTTTAATCCAAAGGCTTTGGTTTGACACTTCAGAGGCTTTGGACCTTCTATTAAGAAGCAGATCTGACTCCACATATAACATCTTTGCATCAGCACACCACTGTCAACTTCAACGATAAGGATGACCCTTCTACAATTTGATTATATGAAAACTTAAACCATAAAACTTGTAGATTCTTCTGTTTTCTAACAGGGCATATTAAATAGACTCAGTTGGTACTCTGATGAATGAGATATAAACAATTTACAACAACATCAGAAATCTGTCGGCATGCTAATTTTCATATTTTCATCATAGTCGATCTCCATTAAATTTTTTAGAACAAAAAGTATAAATAATCAAGTTTCTGATTGATCAGTTTAGAAAGTTGATTCTAAGCAATCAAAGATGTAAAATTCTTTAAAAATCTGACTTTGAACAATCAAAATAGAATCAAATCTGTTCACAAGCATTTCATCAACCATGTAGAGTGTAGAACCAGATTGTGTAAAAAAATCAAGAGCATCTAAACTTAAATCTTCTTCATCAATCATCAAACGCGATATTGAATCCCAAACAAACTCAAAACAGCCTTCAAATGAAAAATATCACAAAAATGGTACCTTGAGTTTTAGCACATATGATTAATCATTCTTGAACATCCAAGTCACAAATTTAATTTTCAAATCTTCAATTGTTGCCATAGATGGCCGATTGAAGTAGATTCACTTCAATTGGCTATGATACCAATTATAGGAATCCAAAACTCCAAATGCAATAGTAATTAATGCTTAAGTCGACAATTGAGGGGAAGCAAGTAGCAATTGTACTAGATTGGTTATTACGAAATGATAATAACACAGAATGAAGAACAATAATGTTTTGGGAAGTTGTTAAGTCGGTTGTATTTTAATAGCAAAAGAGAATATTCAATATACACCAAGAACACACAATTGTGTATGAACAGAAAATCTCTCAGCTAGCTAATTTCTCACAAGTGCATATTTCTCTCTCAAATATGGTAAAAGCGCGCCTTTGATTGGTAATGATACCCTTAGAGGAATTACCCTTTTATAGGTGTTTCCAGAAAAGGCATCTTTGGAAAGTCAACGAGTCATCCAATCTGCTGCCTCCACGTGTCTTGAGGGTAGTAACTGTTTTTGCATATGTGTTGTATGGAGACTGGACCACTTGTAATGTAGAGACTGCCTGCAGAACCTTGATGTAGACGGGAGAAGTATCTTACCTAGAGGCTCTATATGTACTATGAAGAGGCTCTGTGTCCAGGATTCGGGCTCTGCATTTGAGTACTTAGCATCTTGGTGCATGACTTCGGTCTTTGATCTCTCTTTGAGCTCTGTATCCGATCTCTGGTCCCAAGATGCCTCTAGACTATAAGTCCTCTTGATTTGAGCAAGATGCTTTTTTACTTACACTTCAGATAATACTAACATTGACCCTGGATATAGGTCATGAAAGAACCGCCATTTGCAGCAAAAATCCAAAGGGTATCATCGACCTTGCGCATTTTTCGCTAGAGTAGGCTTAGTTGAGGAGGAGAATAGTTACAATTTCATTTTTCATGCCCTAGATTCTCTCTCATCTCTCTCTATCGATCAACAATTCTGTTTAAATGCATTGCGTTTTAATGTTTCCTGATTAATTATTTTACTGGATTCATTACTAAAGATGTGTTTGTAATTTATGATATGGAAATTATCCTGATTTCCCCCATCCTCATCTAATGTACCTGAAAATTTATCATCTTAAGGTGAAGTCTTATCTAGCGTAGCCTTTGAGCATATTGAATTCAATCAAGAGATTTCACTCCCAACTACATTGCATCAATATATGTAGTGGTTCATGCTTCTCCTATTGTTAAATTTTGGCTTCATGCCACCAATAATAGGGAGACATCTAGCACCTTTTGAAAACAAGAGTAAAGTCCATGATGTTTTTGTATACCGATCTTTGTTGTAAGTATTAGATAATTGTTGTTGTTCTGGTATTATCATTTTGGTTACAATATATTTTACAATTTTTTTTTCAATTTATTCATGGTAATTACATATATCATTCCACCCTTTTTTCCACTTTACCAGCTAGTCAGCACTGGCCCGGGCTCATGGCTATGATGTTGGTGATTAGGGACTTAGTTGTTTAGGATTTAGCAAGTACTCGAAATTATGGAATGGAGTCTTGTTAGAATTAGGATTTGGAGTGTTCGAATGACCTACTCATTTTGTATCAAAAGGGAAATTACTGAAAACATAGGTTTGCAAAAGATCGTTGAGTTTCTCTTTGGTGATTGATTCTTCAAGATTTAATTTTTGGTCCTGTATTAGAGTTTTTATGATGGGTACCATATTCTACGTAGTTCATCATTCATCTAGTTCTGTAGGCGGCTTGAAGCGTGAGGTTGATATGTAACATCAACTACAGAAGAATGCGGTTTGAGTTGAAATGACTTATCTATTTAGTAGCTGAACCAAAGAGAAAGTAAGCCCCGTCGCTATCACTACAGCCTTTAACTTTAACCGGGCATAGGCCCTCTTTCCTAATTCATCTACTGKTCTTATCTTACAAGCACCAGAAGAAAAGCATCCCAAATTAGATGAATATGTAACATCACTTGTACATTGGTCTAAAAATGACGTTCTTAGCAAATATTAACTATTATAAAGTGATTGATATGTTTTCTTCAATATAACACATGAAGATTTTGTTTTAGGTGATGTATTTTATGTTTGTTATACAGGGTTTTTGGTTTATATCCCCGCGTTATATCATTTTTGTTATATTTAGTAAAAATTGATGTGAGAATGAACCTTCTAGCTTGAATAGGTTCCAAACCCCTTCAAATAATTTATATTGATTTTTAATATACATATATCAGGGTCACTATTTTAAGTTTTTATCATGGGCATCCAAAAACTCAGGACCGGCCCTAAAAACACAAAATCCCAATTTGACCTAGTTAGTTCAAAATCAACTAAATGTGAAATACTTGAAATGGAAGTTTTTAGGAACTCAAATACAACATCTTAACATGTATATAGTTTTGTAAATGTGTAGAATGAACTCACAATACTTTGTTTTGAATAAAATCTAAAAAATAAAGAAATCTTCTAGATATAGAGATGAAAATTGAAGCATGAATCCTATGATGAGTTTTTTTATTTAGATGATGACCAAATCCTTAAATGATACTGAACACATCCTTTATTGTTTCCTAAATCAAAATAAATGAGAGGGAAGAGAAACTTTTTGGAGAAGGAAAGTAGGTGAGAAGTAAATGAGAAACTCTTGAAAAATCAGCCATAAATCAATCTGCATATAAGCTGCGACCTAGGCCGCAATGATAGTCGCGTGGCTAGTAGGGGTGAGCAGCGGAACCGGGTACTCGTCTACGGAACCGAAACCGCCTTGGAACCGCCGGTTCTGGAATCAGAACCGATATGAGTGGTTCCGGTTCCGGTTCCGTATTTATAATGGTTCCGGTTCTCAATTTTTCGGAACCGTTACCCGCCGGGTACCCAGTATTTTTCAATAAAAAAGTAATTATTATTTTTTAATACCAAATTTATATTAGGTTTACATCTTAAAAGCACGTCGTCATCTTCATTCTTCATCTAAATACTTCATATAAAATGATTCGTATTTTTTCAAATTGCGTGTTCACTTCGATTCATAATATGTAATCGTTAAACTTTGAACAATTACTATTATAGTATGTAATCGTTAAACTTTGAACATTTTCTATTAGTCTATAATGGTTTGTAATCGTTAATCAATGTTTGTAACCATTATTCTGTATAATTTGTATTCTTGCTTATTTATTTAGTGTTTTGGCAATGTTTTATTTTTTATTTCTAAATAAAAAAATTTTAATATTTTAAGAAGCGGGTACCCGGAACCGGAACCGGTTCCCGGCGGTTCCGGTTCCGGTTCCAAAAATTTAAGAACCGCTCTAACCGGTTCCGGTTCCAATATCTCAAGAACCGCCGGTTTCGGTTCCGGTTCCTGTCAAAAAGGGCGGGTACCCGCCTATGCTCACCCCTAGTGACTAGTCTCCTTCCTAAAACACCCTAGATTCTAGTGATTCACGTAGGTCTAGCCGCGACCTTGGTCGCATAGCTAGTCATGTGGGGTTTTGCCATGCTTAGAAACTCTAGATTTTGGTTCTTTAACTCCATACACATATAATTAAAAACACCTTATCATAAGGTTTTAGATATCAAAGTGTTCAAATGACCTATAAATGAAGGTTCTAAACTTGAGGGTGTTACAATCATCCCAACCTTGAATTTTAATTTTGTCCTTCAAATCTCAACTTACAGAAAAAGGTGAGGGTAATGCTTACACATATCTTCTTCCACTTCCCACATTATGTTGGAACCTCGATGATGTTTCTATTGAATTTTGACCATAACGATCTCTTTACGATGCAACATATTGGACTTCTTTTCTAGAATAGCTTCCGACTCCTCAATGCAATAGTTATTCTCCTCCACATGAATCTGTGAGTGGAGAATCACACTTTCTTCTTCCACGAAGCATTTATACAAGTAACACACATGGAAAGTGTTGTGAATCCCAACTATCTCCAATGGTAAATCCAATTTTTTGGCTTGAAGCCCCACTTTACTCAAGATTGTGAATGGTCAGAGGAAACAAGGACTGAGGTTCCTACATTCTCCAAACCGCATGATATCTTTTCAAGGGGACACCATCCACATCACATAGTCTTCCACTTGAAATTCTATCGACCTCCTCTTCTCGTTGTTTCTTGTTGTTGTAACTCTTTTATCGATCTTGAGCCTCCTTCAAACATTCATGAATACCTCTGAACAATCTCAGAACAAAAAAACTGTTTCACTCGTTTCCAGCCAACACAATGGAGTCCTAAATTTCGTCCATGCAAAGCTTTGTATGGTGCCATGCCTATACTAGAATGGTAACTATTGTTGCATGAAAACTCCAAGAAAGGTAGGTAAGAGTCCCAATTCTTGCGAGAATGAATGATTCATGATCTGAACATATTCTTGAGAGTTTGAATGATCCTTTCACTTTGACCATCAGTTTGATGATAGTAATTCGTATTCAACTTCACCCTCGTACCAACTTTGTTTTGCAAGATGTCCTAGAAATTTGAAGTGAAATGATTGACTCGATAGAACTTAATTAATAATGGTACCCCATGCCCCGAAATGACTTCATCTATATACAACTTGGAAAGCTTATCCATTGGCAAGTTTTCTCACATCGCCAATAAATGAGCACTTCTCATTAGACGGTCCACAACTACCCATATCATACAATGACCTCTCAAAGTTTTCGGCAATTTGGTCACAAAGTTGATGGTGATGTGTTCCCACTTCCATTCTTGGATCTTCAAGGATTTAAGGCTCTTATATAGTCGTTGGTCTTCCCCTTTCACCTGCAAGCATGTCACACACCTTTCACATAGTTTTCGATGTCTAGCTTCATGACAGGCCACCAATAAGTCAACTTCAAGTCTCTATACATCTTGGTGTTCCCTAGATGAATAAAATATTTGGACATGTGTGCATCTTCTAGCAACAACTATCAGTTTCCCCTGATCTTGGGTATCTATATATGCCCCTGAAATAATTTTAAACCTCGATCATACTTGGGTAAGAGTAAGTGTTGCTTCACCAATACTTCACACTTGAGATTTTCTTCCGTCAAGTCTTCTTTTTGGGACACTTTTGATTTGCTCGATTTGACTTGGCATGAATTCGATTCTCATAAGCGATCTTGAACACTACTGTCGTATTCTTTCTGACTTACCGCATCTGCCACCACATTTGCTTTACCCTTGTGGTAGACCAATTCATAGTCATAGTCTTTGAGCAATTCCAACCACCGATGTTGTCTCATATTTAACTCTTTTTGGTCATAGACTACTTCAAACTCTTGTCATCAGTAAAAAGTGTGCACTTAGTACCATAAAGATAGTTTTGCCATAATTGAAAAGCGAACACTACCACTGCCAGCTCCAAGTCATGGGTAGCATAATTCCTCTCATATTCCTTGAGTTCCCTCGACGAGTAGGAGATCACCTTGGCTCGTTGTATCAAGTTACATCCCAAGCCCATCTTGAATGCGTCACTATATACAACAAAGTCTTTGAACCCTTTTAGCATTGATTGAATTGGGGCTTCATACAACTTCCTTTGAAGATTTTGGAAAGCATTCTCTTGAACCTCAGTCCACACGTGCCTCACGTTCTTCCGAGTCAAGGTCGTCAAGGAAGAAACGATCTTGGTGAAATCCTTGATAAATACGCTATAGTATTCTGCCAAACCTAAGAAAATTTGGATTTTGGCTGGACCTTGGATGATTCAATATTCATCATCGCCTCAATCTTGGTTGGATCAACTTTCACCCCTTTTGCAGTGACCACATGAGTACCTTGAATGGAGGTTCATATTCGAGAAGCAACCTGCTCCTTGAAGTTGATCGAATAGTTCATCAATCATAGAAAGTGGGTATTTATTCTTCATGGTTGCTTTGTTTATTTCTCGATAATCGATGCACATCCTCATAGTTCATCCTTCTTCTTCACGAATAAGACCATAGCGCCCTAAAGTGACCAACTCGGCCTCACAAATCCATTCTCAAGAAGATCTTGCAATTGTGACATCATCTCCTGCATTTCAGACCGAGCCAAATGGTAAGTCCCTCTAGCAATAGGAGTGGCCTTTGTAATAAGATATATTCGGAATTCCAATTGCCATTAGGGAGGCAAATTGGACAAGTCATCAGGAAATACTTCAGGGAAGTCATGAACGACCCTTACGTCTTGAAGCTTCTTCTTCTCCAACTTGGCATCCAACACATATGCCAAGTATGAGGTACACCTTTAACCAAGCACTTATGTGCCTTAGCCATCGAAATAACCACCACATATGCATTTATCCCCTCCCCAAAGACAAGCACCACATCATCGCCTAACATCGAAATTCAGATCAATTTCTTGGAACATTGGATTTCAAGTTGGTTTTCTACCAACCAATCCATCCCGATTGCAACATTAAATCCATAAATAAGAATGTCAAGAAATTTAGCAAAAAAAATTCATCGATTTCCAACATGCAACCCTTGAGAACTTAAGGATCCTATTACCACTAGATACCTCTACTATCAAGGAATCCTCTAGAGTATTAACAAGCACATTCAAACTTTGACATAAAGTATTTGATACAAAGAATAGTTTGCACCAGAATCAAATAGAACATGCACATATACAAAGTTGACAAGAAACACACCCGATACCACATCTGTCAATGCCTTTTCCTCTTTAGTAGTCATTTGAAATACTCTCCGCAGTTCCGTCAGAGAGGTTTCATTCTTTCATTGATTTCCTTCCGACTTTAGCTTTAGGCAATCATTCTTGACGTGGCCATGTTCTCAACATTCAAAAACATTGGCCCCTTCATTTGAAAATGTCGGATGATGTGATTAGGTTTCCCATATTTAAAACAACTGGGCGAAAATATTTTCTTCGACATTTGGAGCACCACCTAGCTTCCTACCTAGAATTGGCTCCACAGTTGTTGATGAATAGTCTTGGCTTCTTGGAAGACACAAAAGTTCCTTGCCACTTTCTTTTTTTTCTCCCACCATCGATCTCTCCTCCTTGCCTTATGCAAGATCATATTCCATGAGTTGGGCTTCTTCAATCGCCTCTTGGAGAGTAGAAACTTGGACCACAGATTTCATCTCTATCGGTAAGCCTTTCAGATAGGCTTTAATCTTCAAGTTCTCGATTGGGGTTAAATGGCCTGTCAAGTTCAAATTCTCCATGAACTGACTGGAGTATTCATTGATAGAGTTTCTCCTCTTCTTGAGAGCTCATAATCCATCCTCAATTCTATCTAACGCTTTCTCATTGCAATATTGATCCATGACTTTTTGTTTGAAAACATCCTGTATGAGCAAAGAGATTACTTCAACCCCACATATGGATCTTGTTACATTCCACCATCTCAAGGTCATGCCTTTTAATATTTAAGATACAAACTTGACCTTCTGTCCTTCCTCACACTCACAAGACTTGAACTCCGACTCAATCTCCAGAATCCAATTCATGCATACGATCGAGCTAGTGGTTCCTGAGAACTTGGGCAATTTACCACATAAGAAAGTCTTGTATGTATAACTCTTCTCTCCACGTCTAGCACCCTCAATTGCCTATTCTTTGGTACCAGCAACATTACCGGCTCCCCAGGAACCACCAACGACGTTCTCAACAGTTGCCTCATGCCTTCAGTTATTGGCATCCTTATCCCAAGCAACTTCATAAATAACTCATTGTTAGGATTGACTTTTAGTGTTAATTGTATTCATCTTGAAACATACACTCTTGCTGCTTTTCCATGGCCGAGTTCATCATTTGCATGACACTGTCCATCGTCATCGACTTAGGGTCTAATTCTTATATGATTGAGTTAGAAGGGGTAAACATTACCTTGGCACATGGTTAAATCTACCGCTCAACAATTTCAGAGTTATTGGGAGTTGTGTACTACCGACTCCCATTGGCTATTCTAGAGCTTCACACTGGTTATTTGGCAGTCATGATTGGTTGGCAGTTTACTCGGCATTTTAACCATCTTGGACTGCCATACAATGGAATGAGAATATGAAATTATACTACAACAAGACTAACAATTGAAACATATCGTCTTAATAGTAGAGTCAAGCACCCCCTATGTCAGTATACTCATAATAGCATTAGCTACATGAAATTGGAATATGTTATACATAATAATCCTCGTTACCATGATTACAATTTATAATTAGTGCATTTCTGTCGACTCTATATCTATCTTATCTTAAGAGTTTTACCTACATCTTACAAAACATTACTTAAAGTTTCGACTTCAGTCTACATATCTTAAATTCATACGTAATTCACTTAAACTAGAGCTAGGATACCGACTTGAAACACCCCTAATATTGGAGGAAATTTAAACCATAAAGTCGATATAGAATAGGTACCTAAATAGAATAATCACCTAAGATGGGGAAATCGTAAAGCGTTTACAATACAAGAACTAGATGATAATTAATAACCTACTAATCTAAACTAGCCAAAGTTCATATTACGGACGGGTGTCACTATCATCATAAAAAGAATCTTGTTAAGATATAATGCCAAATGACAAAAATCATCATACCTAGAGGGTGCCTCTATCAGAATCCAATCACTCCACTCAAGCCATCGGGGCCCCACTGTTATGAGACCATGATATACATGTCATTTAAAAAAAGTGTTAGGCTTAATGTCTAGTGAGATCAAACAATTATAGAATAAACCTATAAAACATTAAAACTTGAAAACATAACTTTAATCAGGTCAATTCATCCATTTAAATCAAATTCACCATTGGAAGGGCATAAAACATCTCTCAATGACGGGGAAGAGCTAATTTACCAATGATATTGATGGAACACAAAAATAAGCCACATATGTATACTAGATTAATAACCATTTAAACCAAAGTCTTAAATACAAACCTTTAAGCATAAGTTACAACCATTTTATGCAACAATTTCAAAATCTCTTAATTACAACTCATAAAGCATGATGTACAAATTTTTGATACATTGACTAAAACTACAGCTGTTGATCCTCTCTCTCAGTGATTTGATGATAATCCCTTTTACCTTATACGAAGTATTATTGATTCCGTCTTTCAGTTCCAATGATCATCACCGAGTCTCTTCAGTGGTCGCTGAGACATGCAATGTAAATCCATTAGCAACAACGATACTTCAAGAAGACAAAACTCACACCAAAGAACCTTCAGCGAAAGTCGAAGACTGAAACTGACGCTTAGAGACTGGAGAGTTCGTGATCTGAAGCGGCATTCAATGATTACAACCTGGTCTACATATGTGTGAACACTACCCAAACCTCAACGAATGCTGAAGAGGCCTTCAAGGTTATTCCAGCATTCAGCAATCAAAAGAAGCTTGTTGAGCAAGATTGGTTTTGTCTTGTCTTTCCACACACGAATTTCTAGATTATAGTACGGTACAGAGACAATTAGTTGACTCTACTACCCACCAACTCCATGAAAGGATGTTTGCTCATGAATAGGCATTTGTACTATTCACTATAGCAAAGGATAAGTCTTTCTCTAAAGGCTTGACACGTGTTCAAACCCTACCACATTGCATTAAATGTGCATTTAATGCAATGGGTATAAATAGATGTGTTCTATCTCCATACAGAGATACTCTTACTCTTGAACCCTAATTCTTGCGTGCATACATAAAAGAACACACATCTAAGAACAAAATACGCTTATCTTCAAAAGAAAGTTAGAATCTCTTTTTAAGTATTCTAAATAGTTCTTACCTAGAAAGAACTTACTTTCTTCTTAGTCTTAAATAGCAAATCATTTCTCTTTGTTAAGAACATTTGTGTGTAACTTAGATTGTTTAAATATATTATCTTTACCTTATCTTTTCCACAAACAATCTTGTCAAATCTATTTTGATCCTTCTTTATCAATATATATTTTAAATTTACTGTGTTTGTATCCACCCCCCCTTCTACAAACTATTTGTACACATCTTGTAGACCCTAACGGGACCAACAAATATTATCAGAACAGTGTATTCTCTTCTTGTTGTTTAGTTGTTTTTCTGCATTATATTATCTCTTTCTCTAGATAATCTTACTGCTTTCAAATGGATTTACAAAACCCAAACACACACTTTCATGATAATCGCTCTCTTGCCAAACCTCCCCTATTTATCCGAGACAACTTTAGTCTTTGGAAGAATCAGATGTCCCTCTTTCTGGAAGGCGTGGATCCTGAAATTCCACACTACATAGAAAATGGACCATATGTTCCATACACTATTTCTCCGTCTGTGTCACACCCCTCTAAAGCGGAAACACGGGGTATGGCAGGTAGAGTCTCATAGCAATAGTGTATAAACAACACAACCATACATTTTCAAAACATAAATATAAATTAAATAAAGTTTACAATCCCAAAATACAAGATTGCATCACTAAACTCAAATTAAGATTAAAATTTCCAAATGTGACACGTCTTCAAACATGTGTCATCGAAAATCT
>NC_037532.1:17500335-17510406 GCF_001531365.2 Cynara cardunculus var. scolymus
TCTTCTTCTTCTTCTTCTTCTTCTTCTTCTTCTTCTTCTTCTTCTTCTTCTTCTTCTTCTTCTTCTTCTTCTTCTTCTTCTTCTTCTTCAGTTCTACCTTCTGTTGTTATCACTAAGTTAGATTCTACTAACTCTGAGGATCTATCAGAGTTCGATCTTGCAGACTTTAATGAATCACTAGTGTTGTTAACTAAATCTTTTAGAAGATTCGCCAGAAAAAGTAACTTCTGCAGATCTCCTTCGTTGACCATCAAGAAAAAGCCAAAGTCTGATAATATAGACAAGGCTTCAACGATCTACTACAATTGTCACTGTAAGGGTCACTTTGCTGGTGAATGCAAGTCTAAGAAGGTTGTGACGCCATATTCTAAAACCTCATCCTCCTTCAGATCTAAGGATGACAAATACCTGAAGTTGGAGGAGAAGTACAAGAAGATGAAGAGTTCTCAGCGAAAAGCCAAAGGTCTTGTCGCTGAAGAGCATAACTGGGCTGATTCGACTGTTGAATCATCATCTGATGAGGAAGACACGACCTATCTCTGTTTGATGGCCAAGGATGTCAAAGAAGAAACTTCTAAGACATCAACTTCTCATAATCCCTCATCATCTTCACCTGCTCAGGTATGTCTCCTGAATGAACCCTCTTCTTCTTCCTCTTCTAGCCTATCAGCGTTAGATACGCTGATGCTGGACCTTTACAATGCTCTAAATGGCAAGTCTAAAGAAGAAATGCTGAATCTTGATCTTCAAGAACAGTTGAAGATTTGTCATTCAAAGATCAAAGAGTTGACTAAGATCAAAGAAGATCTTAAAGACCAGGTCATTGTGAACCAACCCATCACTATCGAACGTGAACTGACTATCGTTGAGTGTGAGCAAGCAATTGTTGAACTCAGGGCTGAGAAGGCTACCATTGAAGGATGGTGCAAAGCCTCTGTCAAGGCCTCATAGATCTTTAACGCTCAGATCCCTACCAAGATAAAGACTGGTCTAGGTTTTACCTATGATCAGGAAAATAGTGTCGCTGACAGGTCCATGCTCAAGTTTGGCACCTTTGTCTCTTCTATTCTTGACATTCCTCTCAGTCTTCTTTAGTTGAGAGTCATCTTCATGAAACTTCTTCGAGTTCAGGTTGCAAAGACAAAAGTAAATCCATTGTCACAACACCTCTTCTCAAGAAGGCTAACAAGTCAAATAGATCTAAATCTATTCCTTCAGCTTGTAAACCTTATTCTTCTTTTTCAGGGACCAAGAAATCTGAATCTAATCAGAAATCTAACTCTCAACTCAAGGTGAATGCTTCACCTAAAGACTTCAAATCCTCAAAAGTTCCTCCTAGAACTAATGAGAAGAGAATCCTTGGAGCTTGTCCTTCTTCAAATTTGGTACTTCCTGGCCCTACAACTACCTTCAGCTATAGGAAGTGTAAACATTGTGGTGAAACTACACACATTGCTAGTAAGTGTTCTTCTGCCGCCAAGGCTGGTCCACCAGCCAAAGGCAAGAAAGTAGCTAAGGCTGAGAAATCAACCAAAGCGAAATCAACCACTAAGGCTGCTAAAGTAACCAAGGTGAAGAAAACCACTGGAGCTTCCTCTTCAGGCTCAGGGAAGACAAACTACTGATGCTACGCCTTCAGTATCAGGTGTTCTAGTTCTCACCACTGAACCCTCTTCGTCAGGCTCAGTGAAGACACCCACTGACTCTATCTCTCTAGCATAAGAGGATGTTCCTATTTTCACTAAAACCTCTCTAGGTTCACTGAAGCCGTCTGTTGATGCTGGTTCTTCAGTTTCAGTAGATGAAGCCTCTAACATTGCTGGACCCAAATAGAATGGGTACCAAAAGCATTTTTAAATTGTTCCCTTGTGCACGAAGTCAAAGGCATATGGTATCTCTATAGTGGATACTCAAGACACATGACCGGAGACAAATCCCTGCTCATCGGCTATAAGGGAGAAACATGCCCTTCCGTTATATTAACCAATGGTGCAACCACATTCAGGCATGTTGCATATGTTGAAGGACTGAAGCACAACCTCTTCAGCCTCAGTTAGCGGTGTGACAAAGACTACACAGTGAAGTTCTCCAAGAATTCATGCTACGTCTATGACAAGGATGATAGGTTGCCTTAACCGGTTCTCGTCTAAAGAATGTCTACATCATCAACATGGATTCTTCTCTCACTGAGAATAGTTGTTTCCTCTCTAAAGCCTCGTCAGATATCAATTGGTTGTGGCACAAACAGCTTTCTCACCTTAACTTCAAGACACTCAGTGAGTTGTCTAGAAATGATCTTGTCACTGGTCTTCCTCAACACTCCTTTGTAAAGGAATCTCTTTGCTCAACGTGTGAAAAAGGAAAACAAACAAGAGCTAGCTTCAAGTAAAAGCAAATCTCTTCAAAGACATCGCCTCTTCAGCTATTACACATGGATCTCTTCGGTCCTGTGAACGTGCAATCTATCGCTAGAAAGAAGTGTATACTCGTCATTGTTGATAAGTACTCCAGGTACACTTGGGTCTTCTTTCTCAGATGCAAAAGTGAAGCACTTGAAGACATTATTTCGTTCATCAAGAAAATAGAGGTACTTAACAATATTAAAGTACGATCTATTAGAAGTGACCATGGTACTGAGTTCAAAAATAGTACTATGGATAACTTCTTTGAGAACAAGGGAATTTCTCACAACTTTTCTTCAGTGAGAACTCCTCAGCAAAATGGAAAGAAATGGAACAATCATTAAGGCTGCTCGATCAATGCTCAGCGAGTCCCATCTCCCTACTAATTTCTAGGTTGAAGCTTTCAACATTGCTTGTTTCATTCAAAATCGGTCGCTGATCAGTAAGAGGTTCAAGAAGACAGCTTATAAACTTTTCCAAGGTAGAAAGCCCTTTATCAGCTTTCTACATATCTTTGGTTGCACGTGTTATATTCTCAACAACCATGATCAACTAGGAAAATTTGATCCCAAAGCTGATAAACAAATCTTTCTTGGATATTATTCAGTGTCTAGAGCCTTCAGAGTATTTAATAAATGCCGACAAACGATAAAAATAACTATTCATGTCACATTTGATGAATCTCAACCAGCTAATTCTAAACCCATCATAAATGATGACGAAGAATTAGAAAACTGGATATTTTCTCATTATGAACAACCTAAACCTTCCTTCAGCGTTCCTCTCAACACTGAAGCCTAGAAGTTGAAGATGATCCATTAATCATTCCAGTTGCAGCTAGTCACACAAACGTTTCTTCTTCAGAGATCGTTGTTGTGCCTATTAGCTGTGTTCCTTCTTCTACTTCAAACACTGATCAATCAGTTAATGAAATGCCTTCAGCATCTGAACCTATATCAGTTGCTGACTCTAAGGCTCCTTTAGCAATTGTTCCAAATGCTGAAGAATCTGCAATTGAAGCCTCATCCTCTATTTATGAACTTCTATGCTTGGCTGATAATCCTCTACCAGCTCAGCGATGGACTAAAGACCATCCAATTCATCAAATTCTTGGTGATCCAGGTGCAGGTATTCAGACTCGTCGTGGTCTATGTAATATATGTCTCTTTGTCAACTTTCTTTCTTTAGTTGAACCCAAGAAGATCAATGATGCTATCTTAGACCCTAGCTGGGTCATTGCCATGCAAGATGAGCTCATTTAGTTTGATAGGAATAAAGTCTGGTACCTTGTCCCACATCCATCTGACAAAACAGTGATAGGCACCAAATGGGTCTATCGCAACAAGTCAGATGAAGAAGGCGTGGTAACCCGTAACAAGGCTCGCCTTGTTGCTTAGGGTTATAGACAAGATGAAGGGATCGATTATCACGAGACCTTCACACCAGTGGGTAGACTCGAAGCAATTTGGCTCTTTCTAGCCTTTGCTACCCATAGAGACTTCAAAGTCTACCAAATGGATGTAAAGAGTGCTTTCCTTAATGGAAAACTTCAAGAGGAAGTTTATGTTGAACAACCTCCAGGGTTTCTTGACCTTAAGTATCCAAACCACGTCTATCGTTTGGATAAAGCTCTTTATGGGTTAAAACAGGCTCCCCGTGCCTGGTATGATACCCTATCCTCATTTCACATCTCTGAGAAATTTGTCTGTGGAAAGATTGACCAGACCTTAATTCTTAAGAAAGTTAAAGGTCATATCTAGTCCAAATATATGTCGACGATATTATTTTTGGCTCCACTAATCCCTGTTTATGTTTTCAATTCGTTGATCGCATGAAGAAGGAATACCAGATGAGTATGATGGGAGAACTAACCTTATTTTTAGTTCTCCGAATCAAGCAATTAGATACAGGCATCTTTATCAGTCATAGTAAGTATGTACGTGATATGCTGAAGAAGTTTGATTTCTCTAATAGCTCATCTATGAAGACTCCTATGGCTCCTCCACTCTCTCTCAACAAGGATCCAAATGGAAAGCCTGTAAATGTAACTGTTTATAGAGGAATGATTGGCTCTCTGCTATATCTAACAGCTAATCGACCAGATATCATGTATTCTACTTGCTTATGTGCACGATATCAATCTGAACCTAAGAAATCCCATTTGATTGTTATAGAACGCATCTTCAGATACCTGAAGAGAACTCCTAACTTAGGTCTCTAGTACCCTAAGGGTTCAGGTTTTAACCTAATAGGTTATTCAGATAGTGATTTTGCAGGTTGCAAGATCGATAGAAAAAGCACCACTAGAGGCTGTCAGCTTCTAGGTGGTAAGTTGGTGAGTTGGACAAGTAAGAAGCAAAAGTCAGTGTCCACGTCAACCGCTGAAACTGAATACATAGCCGCTGGAAGTTGCTGCACCCAAGTCCTTTGGATGAAAAACCAGTTGAATGACTACGATCTTCAGTTCTCAAAGATCCCTATCTACTGTGATAGCACTAGTGCTATTGCAATTGCAAACAATCCTTTACTTCACTCCAAGACCAAACATATAGAGATCAGATATCATTTCATCAGAGATCATGTTATGAATGGTGATATTGAACTTCATTTTGTTGCCACTTATTAACAACTCGCTAACCTTTTCACCAAGCCTCTTGATGAGACAAGATTTAACATCTTGATCAGCAAACTGGGGATGCTAAACACTGAAGAATGTTTTTCTTCAGCTATACGCGTCAATCAGTAAGTGAAATGATTCAGTGCTCTATCTCTATCACTGAACTCTTGAGTAATGTATCTATTCTATCTAAAGGTATGTATAGTTGTTCTTTTTCTTTAAAACTTAAAATTATCACTGAAGCTTTCCTTCTTCAGTGATCAAAACGTTTTAAAAGTTTGTTTCAGTGATTCTTTCTATCGCTGAACATTTTTAGGTAAGTATATCTTTTTTTTATACTTGTCTTTTCTTAAAATCAAAATGATCACTGAACCTTTCTACCTTCAATGATTCAAGTGTCATTAAAAGATAGTTTCAGGGATTCTCTTATCACTGACACTTTTTATGAAAATATATTCTTCTAAAATATTTTTTATTTCTTAAAACAAAACCATCACTGAAGCTTTTCTTCTTCAGTGGTCAAATGTTTTAAAAGGTTTTTATTCAGTGATTCTTTTATCATTGAATGTGACTCTTCAAATTTTTTAAAACCTTTTCGTTTTAAAAGATATAGTTAATGAACCGTCTTAACGATGACATTCTCTGTTACCAATACGAATCGCTTTGAGACGCGCAAAAAGGTCTGACACATGTGACCTGCTATAACTTCCATCCAATCATGGATGAGAACGTGTCATATTTCTCATCATGGCATTCCCTCAACAGTCTTATTTTCCTCCCTACTCCTACTTATAAATATGAGATCTCTTCCCTTATATTTTCTTTACGCTTTCAAAATCTTTTGACGAACCCCTGCTAACTCTAAAAAACACTCGAATCCTTTGACCTTCTTCTCAAAAACTCCAAGGTCGATAACTTTCTTTAAACTTTGAACTGTTCTTCTTTTTTATGAAACTGTTGTTTGACATTTTAAGAACCTTGTTCTCTTAAAACACAAACAGAAAGATTAATGACACATTCTTATTCGTGGTTATAATCTAAAAGTTTTAAATACACTACTCTTCTTGAAAAACCCTAACATCTTCTTTGTGGATTTTTCAAAAGAAGTTTTCTTGTTCTAACACTTAAGAAGATCACAATCAAATCTTAGACTACTAATATAAACTGTTTTTCTTCTTTCTTACCAAAAACAAAAATGGCTGCCAAAATTTGAACTTCTCCGTGGAAGATGTTTCCTTCAACGCCAACAATCACATTGCCTTGCTTGAAATCCCTACCACCAAAACAATCTATGAGAACGTTGCTGCCTTCCTTAGGATGTCCCCCATAGCCTACGCTTTCAACCATGAATCTGTCATGGTTAGGGAGGCCCTTCAGCAGTTCTAGATGACTGTTGTGATTGTGCAAGAAGAAGACAAGATTGGTCATCAAGTGGAGAAAATCTCCTTCACCTTCAACAAGATGACTGTAAGCTTTGGTGTGAGCACTCTCAGGCACGCTCTTCGCATTCTAAAGGGTGGTCCATTTGCCAATAACCCTACTACTGAAGAAATCATTGCCTTCCTCGATGACATTGGCTACTAATGGCCAATGAAGAAAGACTTCAGCGAGCCTCTCAAGTCGTTGTCCAAAATCAAGAAGAACCGCATGTCTGCGGTGTGACAATTCCTGTTCTCTCACTTCATCCAAAGCATGGGTGGAAAGACTGGTGGCCAGGATCAAGCATCCAAGTTTTCTCTCACCATTGGCATTTCAATGATCCATCGTTGACCGATCAACTTCGCTGCTGTCATCTTTGACGACTTGTCACTCAAGCTGAACAAGCGTCAGAGGGAGAAAGTGGTTCCCTACACCCGCTTTCTTTCAATGTCAAGATCTTTGGCGAAAAATACTCAAAGGAAGGTAACCTTCCGGCGTACAAGCTTGGATCCAAGATTCTGGATCATAAGCTCTGGGATGGAGATGTTGCACTCTCTTCAGTGGTGCAATATGCTTCAATTCCTCCTTTTTCTCCTTCCCAGGCGGTCGAGACAAGGGAAACACCCCCAAGTCTAACCCAACCACCACAACCCTCTCTACAAAACGTCCATCTCAACCAACTCTTGGTTCTCCATTGAGGACCAGGAAAGCCAAAAGGTGGAAAACCACGTCTCTGGCTGTTCCCTGTCAAAAGGTCTCAGCTATTGAAAGATGCTATTAGGATCGTATAACTCGGTTCTTGGTACTGAATACTTACTTAATTGATTGGATTGACAGTGAGTGAGCAGCGGAAAGTATTATAATCAAACAAGCAACAATAGATATGAACACGATGAAGAACACTTGAATAACACAAAGAGAAAAGCTTCAAATGATGAAAATATTGACAATTACAATATTGGAAGCACACGAAATACAAAGGCCTACGCTGCTATTTGTACAGGCAAGTAACCGTTTTCTGACATGACCTAAAGCAATTAAATCTAAGCCGTTCATCTAATACAGATTACAGACAAGATCACATGAAAGTCACGAGCAGCTAATAAACCTAAGTAAAACGTGCTAAAGATAATCTACACAGAAGACATTTCTGCAGATCCTCTGTGAGACATCACAGAGGCTCTGCTGGATGAAACTTTGTAGCACGTAGAGGAAATCTTCCAGAACCTGTCTTTGACTTGTAGCAAGGTCTTCGCAGAGGACAAGTTACCAGAACCTCTGTGATGGATGACAGAGGTTCTGTCACTTGAATCTTATACGTTTGAGCTTCTTCTGTTGATTGTCCTCTGTGGTCTTCTGTGACAGATTAGCTTATGTCAATACTTGTTGTTTAACTTTTTCTATACTTTTACATTCAAGAAAATAGGAGCTAACAATCTCCCCGTAAGTATGAAAAAGTAAAATTTGAAATTTAAGTGCAAGTGTATGACTTAATTGAAATGAAATTACAAGAGGTGATTAAACATCATCCTCTGAAAGAATTACAATAAGAATTACAAAACTTGAAAGGCAAAATTTTGAATCTAAGGCCGGATCTGGAACAGAAGAGAATCAGACTGCAGACTCTGGAAAGTCGTCTACTGCATAAACAAAATCTGACTTGATTGTTCTGTAGACATTGAAGATGAACTCTCTGAAGTTGATCTGAGCTTTAATTGCTTCCAAGAGAGGAGACACTTCGCTACCCCTGTAATGTCTGTTATCCACCTTTGTCAATAAGCATTTGAAGATCCATTCCAAAGCCTCTGTTGCATACTTGTGAGCTTCTGTGGGGTCAAAGAATCTTAGTAGCTCATCCTTGTCCAAATACACAAACCCAAAAAAGGGGATTGTGTAGAATGGTGTTTGGATAGTACTTAGATGCCCAACTTGGCCTGCTGTAAGGAGGAGTGATCTTCAGATTCTTCTGTGCTAGTCGTATGGCCAACTCAAAATCCTTCTGGCTGTAGTACATCACTTGCGCGCGCATAACTTCAATCAGCCTTTTGAGGGAAATTTGGTATGTTGACCTCCTCTCCATATAGATATTAAGGATTTTGTGCATATAAATGAGATCATACATGCAGAGGTTATGCAAATCAGCATCAGTGAACGTGTAGATATTGCCGTCTTCTCTCCTTACAACGTATTGTGAAAACAGCACGACCTTCTTTAGTAGAATCCTTGGTGAAATAGACACCAAAGATGTGATCATGTGTTGCGAGAAGACCTGCTCACGAGGCCTTGTTAACCTTGAGAAGTGGAATTTAGCATAGGCAGAGGGGATATCGGTGAGCTCTAGATCGTAGGGTGGCTCTGTGTCTGTCACAGAGTATTTCCAAATGAGCATTTCCTCTGGAGTGGTGACGGGCTTTGTGCGAACATTCATCGTAGGAATCTTGCTCATAGATTCTAGAATTTCAGAGACCCATCCCCCTTGTGTAGACTCTGGCATCTTCTTTTCTTCTTCTTCTTCCTCCAGGATAGGCTTTGGGTTGATCCCTCTGCAAGGATGGGCTTAACGGTTCCTTGCAGAGCATCGAACGTACCCGTGGACGTTGTTTGTTGGACTTGTGGGACAGCAGAAGATGTGGCCTCACCTTCTCTGTAATGCATGGGCACTTTGCGCTTCCTTGCCTGAGCCTCTGCCAAGGATATCTTTAAAGCTTTTATGATCTCGGGGTCTTCACCAGCATGCTTTTCTTCATCAAATGGCTCTGGAGTCTCTGTACTTGATGGAGACCCTTTCTTTGAGGACTCTGCAGCTATGGCCTTGCCTTTGCCTGTAGGCTCTGCAGCCTTCTTCTTTTCTCTGTGGGCAGCTGTAGGTTCCCCAATCTTTATACCTTTAGCAGGTGCTCTGGCTGTCTTCTTTTTTAGCTTTGGGGCTGGGGCCTTCTTTTTCATCTCATGCTTCTTCTTCCCCTCATGACGATCATCATCATCGGCATGATCGTCATGGTTTGGTTTGGCAGAAGCCTTGCATGTTGTAAGGGGAGCCCTCCTCAATTGGCGTAGGATTCGAGTGGCTGCCTTGTACATTTTTTCAATTACCTTCTCCGCACCCGCAGAGGCATTCATCACGTCAAGCTCTATAGCCCACTTGAGTTTGGAGACGGTGGATAGAACTTCTGCACGAAGGAGCTCACCTTCCTTGGCAAGCTTGGTCATGCCTTCTGTGATTTTTTCGTTAGAAGACAGAATCTCCATCTTCAAAAATGCGAGTTGGCTGATCATAGAGTCCGCTAGCGCATCTACCATGGCATCCAGTTCTCTGCGAGTGGCCAAGTGGTTGATGTTGGCACTTGAGGACTTGGACTGGATGCCATAAGTGACCGTAGAGGAAAACATTTCCTTGATCTCGTCACAGAAAGAGGAATAGTCTGTGTAGCCCGCTGTGACGAATTCGCCTGCAAACATTGCCGCCATTTCTGAAAGTTCTTTCTTTAGAGTTTGGACAGAGGAAGGGTTTAGGGACATTGCTTGGAAGGCCTCTGTCAGGTCATCCTTCTTGATGGCCGAGCTCTGAAGGGTCGCCAATGAACGCTTCAACTCTGTGGTGGTGGCGGAAAGCTCCTTCAGAGCCTCTGTAAT
>NC_037532.1:17510506-17511619 GCF_001531365.2 Cynara cardunculus var. scolymus
AGATTTAACTACCTTTTTATTGATCTTAGGGCTGTCGACAGGGAATATTCTAATTCTGAAACTTTGACTAAGTTTCTAGAATGTCTTCCTGAGTCTCGGGACACCTTTTCCATGTGTCTCAAAATGTAAAATAACATGTCCACTCTTTCTCTTTCTACTTTATACGGGATTCTGCTTAACCATGAGTAATCTCGTCAACTAAAAAGAAATCTTGTAAAAGAATCCAGAGAAATGAAAAGCTCTCATTTGGCTTTGATCTATGAAGCTTTTTCAGTTGAGACTTATTCTACCCCTTTTGTTTCTTCTCTTCCTCCCGTTGTTATCACAAAGATAGATTCTTCTATCTATGAGGACATTCCAGAATCTGATTTAACAGATTTTGATGAGTCCCTGGCACTCCTGACTAAGTCATTTAGAAGGTTTGCCAGTAATAGCAACTTCCGCAGGTCTCCTCAGCTATCCCTCAAGGAGAAGCCAAAGTCTGAAAGAATAGACAAGGCTTCAGCTGTCTGCTACAACTGTCACCGGCCCGGACATTTTGCAGGTAAATGCAGATCAAAGAAGACTGCGACTCCATCTTCTAAAGCTCCTTCCTCTTTTAGGACCAAAGATGAGAAGTACTTAAAACTGAAGGAGAAGTACAAGAAGGTGAAGAACAACCAGTGAAAGGCTAAAGGCCTTATTGCTGAAGAGCATGACTGGGCTGAGTCATCTGATGAATCATCTTCAGATGAGGAGGATAAAGCCTACGTCCGCTTGATGGCAATACATGCAGATGAAGGATCTTCTGAAGCATCTACTTCCTCTGAGCCATCTTCTTCTTCTACTCAGGTATGTTTCCTGAATGAACCCTCTTCTTCTTCTACTAATGTATGTTTCCTGAATGAACCTCTTCTTCTTCTAGTCTTTCTGCACTGGATACGCTGACGGTTGACCTTTACAATGCCCTCAAAGGAAAATCGAAAGCTGAAATGCTTAACGTTGATCTTCAAGAGCAATTGAAGATTTGCCATTCTAAGATCAAAGACCTGACCTCTGTCGAGGAAAATCTTAAAGATCAGGTTATTGTAAACCAARCCATCACTGTTGAACGTGAGAAGGCCATCGCTGAGC
>NC_037532.1:17512414-17513513 GCF_001531365.2 Cynara cardunculus var. scolymus
GACTGGTCTAGGATTCTCCTATGATCAGGAAGAATGTGTTAAAGACAGGACCATGCTCAAATTTGGTACCTTCGTCTCTTCTATTCCCAACACTTCGTCCTCTCAGTCCTCTTCCTTTACTGAGAGTCATCTTGAAGGAACTCCTTCAAGTTCTGGTGCAAAGACAAAAGTAAATCTGTTGCCACAACATCCCTTTCCAAGAAGTCTAACACGTCTAATAGATCTAGGTCTATTCCTTCAGCTTGTAAAGCTTCTTCCTCTCCAGGGACTAGGAAATCTGAACCCCATCAGAAATCCAAGTCACAGCTCAAGGTGAACTTTTCACCTAAGAAATCCAATTCCTCAAAGGTTCCTCCTAGAACTAATGAGAAGGGAATTCTTGGAGCTGGTCCTGCTTCTAGTCTGATACTTCCTGGCCGTAAAGCTACTCCTAGCTTTAGGAAGTGTAAAGACTGCGGTGAGAAAACACATATTGCCAACAAGTGTCCTTCTGCCGCCAAAGCTGGTTCGCTAGCTATGGGCAAGAAAGTAACCAAGGCTGAGAAATCAACCAAGGTGAAATCATCCACAAAGGCTACTCTAGCAACCAAGGTGAAGAAAACCGTTGAAGCCTCTTATTCAGGCTCAACGAAGACAACTCCTACTGAAAAGTCTTCAGCATCAGACGTTGTAGTTCCTACCACTAAAGCCTCTTTATCAGGCTCAGTGAAGACTTCCACTGAAACTACCTTAGTAGTGTCAGAGGTTGTTCCTCTTTCCACTCAAACCTCTTCAGGTTTGGTGATGCCAACTACTGATGCTGGTTCCTCAGCATCAGACGATGAAGCCTCCAACAAAGCTGGACCCCAATAGCTGGGTACCAATAGCATTCTTATTTTGTTTCCTTGTACATGATATCAAAGGCATATGGTATCTGTACAGTGGATGTTCAAGACATATGACTGGAGATAAATTTCTTCTAACTCACTTCAAGGAAGAAAGAGGACCTTCTGTAACCATCAGTGGAAATGGAAAAGGATATACCAAAGGTTTTGGTATATTAACGAATGGTGCAACAACTTTCAAATGCGTTGCATATGTTGAAGGACTAAAGCACAAT
>NC_037532.1:17515663-17528107 GCF_001531365.2 Cynara cardunculus var. scolymus
GGTTCAGGTTTTGACCTTATTGGTTATTTGGATAGTGATTTTGCAGGTTGCAAAATTGATAGGAAAAGCACCACTAGATGCTGTCAGCTTCTAAGTGGAAAGTTAGTGAGTTGGACAAGGAAAAAGCAAAATTCAGTGTCCATATCAACAGCTGAAGCTGAATATGTAGCCATTGGTAGCTATTGTGCCCAAATTCTTTGGATGAAAAATCAGCTGCTGGACTACGATCTTCAGTTTTCAAAGATTCCTATTTATTGTGATAGCACCAATGCTATTGCTATTGCAAACAACCCTGTACTTCACTCCAAGACCAAACATATTGAGATCCGATATCATTTTATCAGAGATCAATTTATGAATGGTGATATTGAACTTCACTTCGTTCCAACTGAGTATCAACTCACTGACCTTTTCACCAAGCCTCTTGATGAGACAAGATTTAATATATTGATCAATGAATTGGGTTTGTTGAACACTGAAGATTAATCTTCAGTTATTATACATGACTCAGTAAGTGAAATGATTCAGTGCTCTATCTCTAACACTGAACTTTTGAGTAAATATATCTATTCTCTCTCAGGTATAATTACTCTTCTCTTTTCTCAACTTAAAACCTTCACTACAACTTTCTCATCTTCAGTGATAAATGTTTTAAAAGGTGGTCTCAGTGATTCTCTACACTCACCACATCTTCAAGTGTATCTTTATACTTTTCTTAAAAATCTAAAATGATCACTGAATCTTTTCTTATCAGTGATTAAAACGTTTTTTAAATGTCAGTTTCAGTGACTCTTTTATCACTGAATCTGATGCCTTAAAACCCTCACTGAATCTTTCTTTTCATTGATAAAATGGTTTAAATGGGTTCGTCAATGTTTTCTTAGACACTGTATGACTCTTCATTTTCTTAAAAACTATTTGTTTTTAAAAGAAAATAGTTAATGAACCGTCTTTATGATCACATTCTCTATTTACTATGCGCGACGCTTTGAGACGCGCAAAAGGTTATGTCATTACGCTACCTCATTTAATGCCATCCAATCATGGATGAGAACGTGGTATATTTTTCATCATGATCACTTTCCCGAACCGTTGTCTTTTCTCTCTCTCCTAAGATTTCTCCAAAGCAAGAACTCTCTCTAAAACTTCAAAACCTTTTCGACCTTTCCTCTTAATCTTCAAAGGTCAGAATCTTCTTCTTTCTTAGTTACAAGAAATGTGTTTAATATGATTAAGAACTTTGTTCTCTTAATACATTAAACCTTAAAGATTCATTAATCATCTCCTTCTTAATTATAATCTTGTTTCTTGACACACATTCTACTTGAAAAACCCTAAATCTTCTTTCAAGATTTTTCAAAAGAAGTTTTTACTGGTACAAAAACTTTTTTCTATAATCTTAACCAAAATACTCTTGGTTTATTTCTAACAAACCTATTTGTTTTTCTTCTTATTAATACAAACAGATGGCTGCCAAGAACGTCAACTTCTCCCTTGACGAGATCTCCATCAAGGCTAACAACCACATTGCCTTGTTGGAGATACCATCCTCCAAGGCGTTTTACCAAGACGTGGCTGAGGTTTCGCTCTCAACCATGAGCCCATCATGGTGAAAGAACTTCTTCAGCAGTTCTGGCTCACTGCTACGGTTGTTGAAGTCAAGGATAAGACTGGACGCCAGATGGAGCAGATCCATTTCACTTTCAATCGCATGGAAGTGAACTTAGGTGTTTCTACACTCCGGTTGGCTCTCTGTCTTCCCAAGGGTCCCTTCGACAGCGAACCCTCCACCGCCAAGATCATCGAGTTTCTCGATGCCATTAGCTACCAGTGGCCAATGAAGAAGGACTCCAACGCCCCTCTGAAGTCCTTAACGAAGATTAAGAAGAACAGGATGTCAACTGTCTCGCAATACCTGTTTTCTCATTTCATAACTGGAGATCAGGACCAGGCCTTTAGGATCGCCTTGATCATAGGCGTATCTGCGATTCAGTGTCGTAATATAAATTATGTTGCGGTCATTTTCGATGACCTGGTGCTGAAGCTGAACAAGAGCCAGCAAAAAAAGGTGGTGCCTTACACCAGGTTTCTTTCAATGGTGTTTACCAAGATCTTTTAAGATCTTTACCCCAAAGAAGGAAACCTTCAGGTTTTCAAGCTTGGATCCAGGATTCTGGATCATAAGCTGAGGGACAGTGATGTGGCACTAACTTCTATTGTGTCCATCACTACCTCTTCTCCTCAGGTGGCCATGAAAAGGGAACCCCCCCTGCATCTATCCAAGCCACCGAAAGCCCTTCAAAACAACCTTCTCAACCAACTCTTGGTTCTCCTCAGAGAGCCAAGAAGTCCAAAAAGGGGACAGCCACGTCACTAGCAGGAGCCTCTCAAAAGGCTTTAGTTATTGAAACTAGCCTTATCCCTGAGGCATCTTCTGCTCTCCCCTGGCTCTTCAGTGATTTCTCCCATCACTGTCGTATCAGTGGTACCAACTCTCACCGCCTCAGTGACTCAAATCACTGAAGGTGTGAATATCAGCGCCGCCACCGGTAAACACCCACGTCTCTTCTCGATCATTTTCTCTTCTCCTCCCTTCTTGGTCTTTACACATGTCGATGATGTATCAGCGACTGTTCTTCCTGATATTGAGACGCACACCACTGGACCTGAGGTTGCTCCTCTTGATGCTCCTCTGCATACTGATGTCCATCCTCTCGAGGACATCTTTGCTCATGCCAGTGACAATCCTTTAGATGTCACTGATGGCCCCTTAGGTATTCCATCTTCCTATCCTTTCTTTTCTTCTAACCTTGAGCCTTCTGCTCACACTTCTTCTTTTGCAAGTCCTTTTTCGATGCATCAGTCTGATGCTCAGGAAGTGGAAGAAGAAGAAGAAAGAGAGAAAGATGATGGAGGAGATGAAGAGATCGATGATGCCTATGATATGGCATCAGACATCAAACTTCTCCTTCCAGCCGTTGATACCGTCCTCTGCAGGATCAACGAAGTCCACCAAGAGATGTCCCGCCAAGGTGATCTTGATGCGAACTTCCTTGCCATCCAGGCAGACGTTCAAGAAGTTCAGAGTCATATCCAGACTCTCCAAGAAGCTATTCAAGCCAACACCGATGCCATTGTTGTTCTTCATAGCAGGGCTGATGATGCTCAGGCTATTGCTGATCAGCAGACTGGCCTTCTTCAACAGATCCTGGATGTTGTTCGTCAACCAACTCTAGTGATCCCTCCTTCTTTCTCTGCCAGTGATCGCGCCCAGCTCCATGAGATGCGTGAGGCAACGACATCTCTAGCCAGTGCTTTGCAAAGGCTAGAGGAAATAATGGTTCTCCAGCGTCAGTGCTTGGACGAACTCTCTAGCCAATTCTCTCAAGTCTTAGCCAGAGAGGGGGAGATAAGGTCCAACACTGGTGAATCATCCGATGGTGTGCTTACTTCTTTTTAGGCTGTTGGTCCAGTATCAGCTACAATTGCAGTTGAAGCTGAGGCTCTCAGAGATGAAGCAGTTGCTGCTCCTGTAATCACGACCACCAAAGCTGCTCCAGCTGAGGATGTCGATGCCATCCCTAGGGATGATGCCCATACCATCACTGCTACTGGTGATGGTGATGATGATGATGATGGTGATGATGAAGATGATGATGATGAAGACGATGATGAACCTACCATTCCAGACCCCAAAAATGATCTAGATGGCGACGACGACGATGATGATGAATATGACTTTACCATCAAGTACCAGAAGCCATCAACCATCACCAAGGGTGTTGCCCTCAGGGATACCGCATCCCAGGGGTAGCAAAGGCAATGTGAATCGACTCCATCAGAGAACCAGGACCCCAAGTCGAAAGGCAAGGTGGTTGCTGAAGAAGGAAACTTGAAGGTATTGTTCAATATCCCTCAACAAACTTTGTTTGAAGACTCTACCTCTCAGGTAGTTATTACTTCAAACTATCACCTTCATACTCCATCAACAACTTGTGGTCGACTGGAGTGGGTACCTGATCAACCCGTCTCTTGTGCTCCTACCGACCAGCAGATGTCTCAGCTGAAGGAGTCACTCGACCAGACTAGAGTAAAAATCCCTCTTCGTACCTCTAGTGGTGGTGAAGTCGACTTCTTGTCTGAAACTGAAAGACTCGAGGCATTAATGGCTGAAGAAGAGCTAGAGCTTCAAAAGAAGCAGACTGAAGACAGCTTGAAGCTGGCCAAGTCACTAGCTGCACAGGTCCTCCCCAAGAAAAAGTCCAAGAAAATGGTGAACGCTGTCCAAGCCCAGGCTAAACTTCTTTCTATTGCCGAAGCTGAGCATGAGAAGAACCTAAAGCTGGCGGAAAAGGACAAGCGATGAACGAAGCAAAGCTGAAAAAGAGAGTCAGTCCCTGCCCAATTATCAGCGTCAGCATCAACGGACATTCTAAAGACGGTGGAACACTGGTCTCAATGCTCATCACCAGGGACAATCTTGATGCCGTTACCGAGTACCTTCCTACCTAGGCCGTTATGGATACAACGAATGGATGGAGATCAGACAAGCCATTCAGCAATCCAAGTCGAGACACAAGACACTTATCGAGGACATCATCAGCGAGCTCATCAAAAGGATGTCCAGGTATGTCAAGGTCCCTGACAGGCCAACTCTGAAGAAAGGTGGGAAGAAGAAACTCAAGCTCTCTGATCCTGATGATGGACCATTCCTAAGGAACGAACATGAAACAAGGTTCTCCTTAGATGAAATCCTGAAGGGTCATAAGAATACAAACATTTCTATGCTGAATCTTAACTTGCCAGATAAGGGTCCCTATACACCCAACTCTGTGCATTTTAAACCTGATTTAGGAGTTTTATTCCTTGACTATGAAGGTGAAGTCAGATTTCAGAGAATGTCAGAGCTACATCTATGTCTAATGGATCATCTGGTTTACCTTTTGCTCTGGATAGATGATAGCATGCCTGGAAAAGTCGTAGATCTGAAGATACGAAGGGAATTCCTACGTCGAAGAAAACTTGGTGAAAATTTACCTAGTTACATAGATCTAAGAGTTCTAGAATAGTTTCTCTTTGTAACAACAATCCACTTTTCCTTGTAACTTCTTGTACTATGTCTACTTTCAGTGATTGTACTTATATTCTGTAAGTTCTAGACATGTACTCTAATACTTGTAATATTTCCTATGATTAATAAAATGAGTATTCCATGTATTTCACTAAAAAAGATCCCTGAAAAAAGTAACAGGGACACAAGTCTATGAGTTTCGATGTTACTTTTCACATTCACTGACAATCTATAAGTCAGTGAATAAGCTTTCAGTTTCAGTTTCCGTACTTRTAATTTTCTTAGATATAACTTAAGGAAAATTTTCAAGCTGAGACTGGTTAACTGAAAAAGATCCCAAAATAGTAAAAAAGAACATATGTAACTTTTCCTTACTATTATTTGATAAGATAACCTTCTTTATATTATATTGTTATCATCAAATAGGGGGAGATTGTTGATCCTCTCTCTCTGTGATTTGATGATAATTCCTTTTCACTTATACGTTGTATTTATGTTTCTGTCTTTTTAGTTCCAGCGATATTCACTGAGTATGTTCAGTGATCGCTGAAGAACTTGCATTGTAAATCTATTAGAGACAACAATACTTCAAGAAGACAACACTCACACCAAAGAACCTTCAGCAAACATCGAAGACTGAAACTGAAGATTAGAGACTGACGAGTATGTGATCTGAAGCGATATTCAGTGATTACAAGTCTATCTACATATGTGTGAAGACTGTTCAAGCTTCAGTGAATGATGATGAGACCTTCAGGTCATTCCAGCATTCAGCTATCAAAGGAAGTTTGCTTAGCACGATTGTTGTTGTCTTGTCCTTATGCACACAAAGGACAAAACCCATACCCTTTTGAAAGTTGGTACGGTACGGAGTTGACTAGTCGACTCTATTGTCCACCAACTTTAGGTAAGGATGTCTGCTCATGAATAGTGCTTTTTGTACTATTCACTGTAGCAAAGAACAAGCCTTCCTCTTAAGGCTTGACACACACTCTAACCCTACCATATTGCATTAAATGTTCATTTAATGCACTGGGTATAAATAAAAGTGTTTCTTCTCCATGCAGAGTGCGCACAACTCACTTTCTAACCCTAATTCTTACTTTAAACATTTTCTAGCTTAAGTAAAGGATCTTCTCTACAACATTTCTTTTCTTGTATTTGCTAAGAGTTAGTGTGTAACTAAAGATTGTTTAGATAGGTTTTAATCACCTTATCTTTCTGCAAACAATCTTGTAAAATCTGTATTGAACTTCTTTATCAATATATATTTTAGATTTAAAAATATTGTGTTTGTATTCATCCCCCCCTTCTACAAACTGTTTCTCTTCTTGTAGACCCTCAAGGGACCAACAGAAAAAAGGGGGCACAAATGACTTTGCATGCGATCTCAGGTCGCGGGGTAAAGTGACACGTGAATCACATGTGATTTCATGCATAATGACAGTGTAAAATACATATGATTCAACCATTTTCTTATTTTTTAGATAGGTACCATTCTTGTATCAACATGCCTCTCTCTCTCTCTCTATATATATATATATGTATACTACTTTATAAAGCATATTTGAGATAGTCTTAAAAACAAGTCATGATGCATAAAGTACTGCTTTTTTATGCACAAAGTCTTAAATATCTTAATTACAACTTTATCAGCATAGGGTACAACTCTATTGATGCATTGAATCTTCCAAAGCCCGATCATAGCGTGCCACTCATATTCACAGTCCCACGATAATTCACATCAGTTCCCTTTTTCTATCGCACAACTCAAGACGATTCAGATCTTATCCGATGATTCACAGTCCAAGACTACGATTCAAGTCCTCTAAAGATGTAGGGTTTTTTTATACGCTACTCTCGGTCTTCTCATATGCTCCTCTTTCTCTTACGAACAATTTCTTTGGTCATGTTGTTTACTCTTGACGGTTTCATGTAGAACAAACAATTTCTTTGGTGTTTTGTTGATTACGTTATTTCCCCTTTCCATTTAATCTTGTGGCATTTGTTATGGTTTTCTTGTTCCAGGCTGTGTTCCCATCATGTGGGAACTTATTTGATTCTCCCATAGTGTGAACTTAAAATTTGCATTTGAACTATGCATATTCAATTCCTTACTCTTTATCTCCTTATTTCTTTATACACGTGCCCTTTACTTCATTCTGTTTTATGCGTTGTTTGATTTGCTCAAGATCTTTGTACTGGTTAAATATGTTGTTGATCCTCTCTCTCAGTGATTTGATGATAATCCCTTTAACCTTATACGAAGTATTATTGTTTCTGTCTTTCAGTTCCAGCGATCTTCACTGAGTTTGTTACATGTAATTTAAATCATCAGCGACAGCGATACTGCAAGAATACAAAACTCACACATAAGAACCTTCAGCAAAAGCCATAGACTGAAACTGAAGATTAGAGACTGGCACGTTCGTGATCTGAAACGGCATTCAGTGATTACAACCTGGTCTACATATGTGTGAAAACTATCCAAGCCTCAGCGAATGATGAAGAGACCTTCAGGGTTATTCCAACATTCATCGATCAAAAGAAGCTTGTTGAGCAAGATTGCTTTTGTCTTGTCCTTCACACACAAAGAACAAACCCATACCCTTTGTAGAGTATAGTACGGTAGAAAGCCGATTAGTTGACTCTACTATCCACCAACTCCATGAAAGGATGTCTTCTCATGAATAGGCTTTTATACTACTCACTGTAGCAAAGGACAACTCTTTTTCTAAAGGCTTGACGCCTGTTCAAACCCTACTGTATGCAATGCATATAAATAGATGTGTTCTATCTCCATACAGAGATACTCTTTTTTTTTAATCCTAATTCTTACATGCATACGTAAAAGAACACATATCTAAGAACACAATACGCTTATCTTCAAAAGCAAGTTAGAATCCCTTTTTAAGTATTCTAAATAGTTCTTACCTAGAAAGAACTTACTTTCTTCTTAGTCTTAAACATCAAATCGTTTCTCTTTGCTAAGAACATTTGTATGTAACTTAGATTGTTTAGATAGGTCATCTTTACGTTATCTTTTTCGCAAACAATCTTATGAAATATGTATTGATCATTCTTTATCAATATGTATTTTAAATTTTAAAAGTTACTGTGTTGATCCCAGATCTCTCAATAACACTAATAATTAAATTAAGAATAACCTAATTATGTCGTGTGAATGAATAAAATGACGAAGACTCAAGAACAAAATATGAATATTCAAAGAATATACTTGAGTGCCGAAATATTCACTTTATTCCAAATGATAGTGAAAAGCGTTAACAGATTACAATAGGCCTAACACCTATTTATAATAGAAAGCTAAAAAAGAAGATAACTATCTAGAGAGACTATCTAGCAAATCTTCTAGGAAAAGATAAAGCTTATCTAGACATGAAAAACAAGATAAGACTTTGTAGAATCCAGCTATCGATTCGTCATCTCTAGCTGTCTTTCATGGGGCATTATTCAACCTTATCTTGATATCTTCATCGCATGCCTCTGGTTGAACTGTTGTAGAAGACTCCAAGTGTTGATAACTAGAGGGGCTATGAAGATGCATGATTCATCACATCTCTGGTCGATTCATCGACCCTCTGGTTGTATAGAACACTTAGCCATTTTGCCTGGCAGTCTTCCATCGGCCTTCTAGTTCTTCTTCACTTGTTCTTCATTACTACACATAAGAATTATGGGGTCTAACAATCTCCCCCTAAGTAATGAAAGAACAAACATAAGCTAATCTATGAACATTCAAAGCATAAGTGATGAACAGAGGCTAAGCTAAAGAAAAACATCCTTTGCCAAAAAAAATCATTGGACTGTGATGGATGAATTCTTACATGTGATGGAACAAAAGATATTACAATACAAAACAAAATACTTCATGTATGATCTCCTTGTGTTATCTCCCAAAAGCGCATCAACAGTCCTCTGAATCAGATGACTATTGAGATCTCATGAATAAGTTGTTGTCCCTCTCCCATCGGCACATGAGATTTGCCCAATCTGTCTCTGATTACCTTCTGAAACCATTCAAGTGTTGAAATTGAATACTTAAAGGCTTCAGTCAGTCTAAAAAATTTCTTCACGCCAAACTCGTTCTTGAACACTAAAACGAGTTATGGTTGAGTTAAGATTGAGGCAGATCTCTTCTCCTGCAGGCTTGGAAAGTCTTCATCTGGAGGAGTGCAGGATAGTCTATCGATGCCTAGATTGAGAGCAATTTGAAAATATCTCTTTGCTTTGTGATTCACCAAGGTCTCCATTGCTTGAACAATCGCTTGGTTTACCATCCCAAATCTGATTCCTTGATCCTGTCGTTGAGCTGCATGCGCATATAGATCAATCAAGTCCCATGGATTGAGATTGATCAAGTCACTATCATTAAAGACGCTGACATGACCATGGGCTCGCTCCATGGTGTACTCGATGTATTTGATAGCTCTGTTCGCGAAGGTCCTCATTTTGATGTCCATAACCGTCTTGATCCCTTCGTTTGAGAAGATGGCCTGTGGTGGATTGGTCGTCTATCTTACAAACCTGTGGCACAAGAGGTTCATCGACTCTTGTGATAGCATGGGAGGATTGAGTATCAAACTTTCATCGTGATCGTGATACAAGTACTGATGGATGTTCTCCATCATCACTGGCTCCCTTGGTGGCATATTTAGACGTCTCCTCAACGTATCCAAATTTGCAATGATCTCATCGACTACGCCTTGAGGAAGATGCCTTGATGAGGAGGGAATGTCTGCTAGCACCTGTGCTGGTTGGGTAGTAGGTGGTTGAGTTTGGGTGATGGGTTGTGTTTGGATTAAGGGTTGTGTATGGGTTGAGGGTTGAGGTGATGGAATGGTAATGGGTTCTGTTTGGGGTTCTTTTGGTTCATTAGGCTCTAGTTGGGTTGTTTCTGGTTCAATGGGTTTTGTATGGATGGGTGGTTGTTGAGGTGAGGTAGGTTGTGTGATAATGGGTTCTTGTTGGATGGGTAAGGTGATGGAAGGTTCTGTTTAACGAGGGGTTGGAGATGGAGTTAAGGGTAGGTTAATTTCTGGTTGTGGGGTAGATGGGTTTTCATCGGATGAAGAACTCACCTTAATGGGTTCTTGGGTGCTAGCTATGGGAACATGTACATTGTGTACATCTTCAGTGGGCTGAGCCTCTGGTTCCCTAGCTTGGGTTCCTTGGGATGTAGAGGTTGGTTGGTTTTGAGATGGTGGTGGTGGTGCTGCAGCGAACTCCATCGGTTGTTGAGCAGCCAGGTTCTCCCCCTCATGAGGACCTAGACCATGAGCAGGAGGCTCTGCTCTTGTTCTTCTTCCATAGCCTTATGTGGTCTGCTAGCGTTCGTACTCGGTCTTTGGTTCGCTGTTGTTCCATTGAGCGAAGAAGAGAGTTTGTATGATCTTGCTATTGGAGGAGACTCTTCTTCAATGATTTAGTTGGCTCAACAGCTCTGGCCGCGAACTTTGCACTTATCTCATTGAACGATGAGATAAGTGCCTTGGAGAGAGTCCTCATATCGGCTCTTGTGGCATAATCTGTTGGGGTGGTGGGATGTTAAGGGAGACTAACATATTCCTCATCTTTGCAGTGAAGGATGTAAAGGCTTCATCAAACGATGGAGCTATAGAAGGGGGGGTGGAGGAGGGGTTGGTTGAGGTATTTGAGAGATTATGGTGGCTGGAAGTGAGGAAAGGGTAGTGTGTATGTTGGTTATTTGGGTGGAGAGAGAGGCGATAGATTCATCGAATGTTGTGGTTGGTGGGGTTGGCTGAGGGATTTGGGCAAGTATGGTGGCAGGGAGAGTGGTGAGGGTACAACTTTTTGGTTAGCAAGTTGGGTATGCTCAATCTTCACTAACAAAGACAGAGTCTCTGTATGTACTATACAGAGCCTCTGTATCCCAACTGAGCATACTTTTTTTTAAGTTGTGATCCATGAGACAAAGCCTCTTGCTCAAGTCTGTATTGTCTTGTTATACAGAGCCTCTGTACCTTGTTCACAATGCTTGTGCATTACTTATCATTTATGATCCAAGCATAGTTCAAGGGGGAGAAAATCAAGCAGAGCTAAAGTCGAGAGGGAGCATTAGATCATGCATCATACAGAGCCTCTATATGTACTATACAGAGCCTTTGTCCCTAAAAACTTTCATGATTATAGAATAGAGCCTATGCATGTACTACATAGAGCTTCTGCCTCTAAACATAACAAGTTTGTAAGACAGACGACATGTATAGTCCAACCATGAGCCTCTGTATGAGATCCTAAGGTATGTTATCTTTCACTCTATTTCTACTTTGGTTTCTTTCTCATATTCTGTTGAACAAATCTAAGTACAGTAACTCTGTATTCAAAATATAGAGCTTTTGTCTCATTTTTGTTGTTTTGTTCAAACCAGAGTATAAACGTTCTTCAAATCTTTTAAAGACTCTTAAAATATATTATTTAAAAGAGGAAGGTGTACAGTTTTTATTATTAATATTTTTATTAAGCTGTCATCTACTAAATCGTCACCACCTGTAACTCTATATTTTCAAATATGGGAGGAGCCATTTACAGCCTATTAGGCCACGTGGCATCTCCCCACAGGCGCTTGAGAAAACCGATTCAGTTTCTGACGCTTATGGCGCGTGTTTCACTCAAGTGATATAATTTTTTTTTTCTATTTCAACAAATCTTTTTCCCCCTAAATTTCTTTTACGCCTTCAAAGATTTCCAAGATTACTCATCGTCTTCAAGCTCTCAAACTGTTACCGCAATTGACGATCTTTACAAGCTTTCTGCAATTGTAATCTGCGGTGGAATTTTCTAAGATCTTTCTCCAAGTAAGTTCATCAAACCCTTCTCCCGATTTCTTAAAGAATCAAGAACCGATTCTTTCTAAACCCTAGTTTTTCAATACCCTCCATCAAACCTGCAACTATGTCTTCATCTGGTTCAGGAAACTCTCAAACTCACACCACAACCCTCAAAATAGTGGAAGAAACCAGCCAAACGTGGTTCCACTTCCACTAAAACCAAACAATCATGCCCTTCATCTCACTCTAGATAGTTTCGACCCAAAAGTTCACCCTGTCATTGACATTCTTCAACACCATTTCTTAAACCCTGCACTTACAAACTCCGGCAATATTGTCCCTTTAGATTTTTCAAAATTTTTTAATGAAAAACCTGTTTCCGAGGATGTTTATTATAAAAAGATTAAAACCAAAAAGAATCCAAGGAAACAGAAGAAAAAGCTTACAAAGAAAAAGAAAGTTCGAAACTTAAGTAATTCTAATAATTTTCCTTTTTCTTTTTCAGATAATTTGATGAAGTTTAAACAGTATTGGAGAGTAAAAGACGACGACAACTCATCT
>NC_037532.1:17528902-17529559 GCF_001531365.2 Cynara cardunculus var. scolymus
TTTCAAAAAGATCATGTATGCGGTGCTTGTGAAATGAGCAAATTGAAGAAAGCTTCTCATAAGCTGAAGACAACGTTCAATACTGAACGTCCTCTACATCTTCTTCATATGGATCTCTGTGGTCCTATGCGAATCCAAAGCATAAATGGTAAAAAGTATGTACTGGTTATAGTTGATGACTATTCYAGATATACTTGGGTTCATTTTCTGCGATCTAAAGATGAAACAGCCGAGACTATTATTTCTTTCTTGAAGACAATCCAAAATAATCTGCAACTTCAAGTTCAGAAAATCATAACGGACAATGGAGCTGAATTCAAGAACAAGACACTCGGTGCATATCTAGAATCCATAGGTATTTCTCACACTTTCTCGGCAGTTCGAACACCACAACAGAATGGTGTTGTTGAACGTAAGAACAGAATGCTAGTGGAAGCGGCCCGGACATTACTCACATGTTCCAGTCTTCCATTATACTTGTGGGCTGAAGCAGTAGCGACTGCTTGTTTTACACAAAACCACTCATTGGTAAACAAAAGGTTTGGTAAAACTCCGTATGAGATAATTAATAAGAGAATACCTAACATTAACTTCTTTCGAGTCTTTGGATGTAGATGTTTTATTTTGAATGACAAAGAGGACAGAGGGAAGTTCGCT
>NC_037532.1:17532742-17533932 GCF_001531365.2 Cynara cardunculus var. scolymus
CGGTGTTCATCTAAACCGTACATGCCTTGAGCGGTTTAGTATCCGGATTAACATTTAGATAATATTCATTCCATAAGCCGGACACCTCTTGACCGGTTTATTCTAATCCGGATAAGCCTTGAGCGGTTTAGCATATGAACGGTTTTTGACCTTTTACTATAAATAACCGTCTCATTTTTATTTTTACTTTTTTACATTCCTTCACTGTTCATCGTCGTCTCCGCTCACTCTATCCGCTCAAATCAAGCTCTTTGATTACATCTCATCAATCTCGTCTACTGTCATCGTTTTCATTCAAGGTTACGAATCGATTCATTTGATTACTATTCCTATTCGTTGTTTGCCTCGATACTTATTGATCGAATGGACTGTTTTTGACTTAAAATGAACTTTAACTTCATAATCGAATAATAAACACTCAATAACTCATTTAAACACTGTATTTTGATGTATTGTGTGTCGTTTTTCATTTTCGAGTGTGTATGTAGTGTGTATTTTTATTGTATTTGTATTATTTTTGCGTATTTTGTGATTGTATTCATTTCGTGTTTTGAACGAATATCTCACCGGACAAGGTGATCGGACTTTAATCCGATCAACCTTAAACTGGTTGATGATTGTCCGGTTTATGATTTTATGTGTTTTGACTTGTGTTTAGTGTGTTGTCCGGACTTCTAATCCGGACACAATTCTTTTACTTAAGTGTTGTGTAGTTTGTGTTGTCTGGATTCATAATCCGGTCAATGTGTTTTGAGATTTTTGCTAAGTGTTTGTTCTTTTCATTTTTTTTCATTKTTTTTTCATTTTTTTAGTTAATTTTTTTAGGTTAAATTTTTTTTAAGTTTCATTTTTTAGTTTTGTTTTTTTGTGTGTGTGAATTTTTTTTTATTTTTTCATTTGTTTTTGAATTTTTTTTGTGTATGTATGTGTATTTTTTTGTAATTCAATTTTCTTTTTGAATAAAATGGGTACTAATGTTTTAGACTTTTTACAGGTAAATGGCCGATCCCAGACATCAGTCTGACGAGGAATTTCGTGTTCCCTCGGTCAGATCTGTAAATGTACCAAAAAATTTACCTGACCAACCAATAGCTTCTGAAACACTTTACCCACAGTTTCAATATCTAGATATAAAACCAAATAACCATCACTTCTCTTTCGATATGCCTGCCGAATACCCAATTATATCA
>NC_037532.1:17537472-17544355 GCF_001531365.2 Cynara cardunculus var. scolymus
GGGAGAATGTTGGGTTCAAGTTAGTGCTTAATGTTGTATTCAAGTTTCTCCTTAGTATAGTTTCCTTGTAATAGCTTAGTCTTTACATTTCCTAGTATAAATAGGATTTACCTTGTAATTGTAATTAAGCTTTTGTCATTAATCTGAAAATCAAGATTTGCTGATGTAATACCCTCTCTCCTCTCAATCTAATCATCTTCTTGAATATCTTCTTTCTACTTTGATGTTCATCACAATCTATGAAGATCATACCATGTTTGTATGAAATCTGGACTCATCAAAAAGAGAAAGAGGGTAGAGGCAAGGAAGAAGAGAGTTGAAAAAGAGAGTTGAAAAAGAGAGGATGAGGAAGGAAGAAGAGGAGAGGGCAGAGATAGCAAAACTAGAAGAAATTGCTCGTTTGAAAGAAAAAGAGAAGAGAGCAGAAAGAGCAAGACAAGAAGAAATTGCTCGATTAAAGGAAGAAGAGAGAATCAGAGAAAAGGAGGCCAACCGAAACTTAGAACTCTTCTCGAGCTCTGAAGAAGAAGATGACCAAGAGCTTCATAATGATGTTGCTGGGTCAAATGCAGTAAGTGAAGGGGATGACGCCCTTGATGATGATGTGGGCCTCGCGGTTGAATCTAAAGAGAACGAAGAGGATGAGGAGGAAGGAGGTGAAGTAGCTGCTTTGCCTCATGGCGAGCCAGAGCATCCTAAGAATGTGAATAGGCACATATATTTCCCTAGCCCAACTCCTAGTGCTACCACATCATCTGACTCTAATGGTCAAGACACAGAGATCATTGAAGAAGTGGTGCACACCTCGATCCCTAACCTGCCAAACCAACTAGAGGTCGCATCTGCCTCTGGTCAAATTAACCAAAGTGAAGCCACATCCCAGGGATCACCCTCTAAAAAGGGTGAAATCTTTGAAAAGAGAAGTGATATGTCTCCCCATATCACGCCACTCTCCCAACCAGAGGAATTTGTTTCCTCTACACTAGTCGTTTCCCCACCTTGTTTAGAGCAAGGTTTAGGTGCACAAGACTTGGAGATTTTCGATCAATCTCCTAGTCCACTTATGGAGGGTCCTCTGGCCGGCTCTGAACCTGCCTTGGAACCCCCTCACAATGGAACAACAGTAGTGCCCTCTCCCCCAAGAGAGACATAAGGATCTGCTGGAAATCCTTCCTCGACCAACATCTCACAAGTCGAGACAGAAGGTGTCCTTGGAACAAGGACTCAATCAAGCCTATGTGTTGAGCTAGAGGTTACCATTACAACATATGTCACAAGGGATGAGTTCCAGTCCTTTGCCACCTCTATGCTGTGTCCTTGGATGAGCTAAAACTCAACATGTCCCATGTTGAGCCATCTTCTTCTGCATCTGCTTTGGATGAAGTTCGATCATCCTTAAGGTAGCGTTTGGTATGCAGACTGTACGGGACAGGATGGGACAGGACAGGACGGGACAGGACGGGACGGGGCGGGACAAGACTAATTGTCTGTCCTATGTTTGGTACGACTAGGACAGGACATGACAAAACTGTTAAAATGATCATATTACCCCTAAATGTTGTTCAATGTTATTTTATATTATATAATGATTGTAAAATGACAACAAATCAACCAAAATATATTTTAATTACACAGTTTTCCCTATCAAGATCTTGCACTCTTTTCCTCAAAAATATTTCTCTTGTTTTCACAACGAGTAAAGTTGTGACACACGAAACGAAAGCCGTAGACAACTTTGCAACAGTCATATTGAGGTAAATGAGCTAATTATTTTAAAGATTTCCAGAATCTGTTTCTGAGTACATCGAGTTGCTGCGGTCTTTGTGCTAGACTTGCTAAACAGCCCACTTCAGCATGAGATAGATGATGATGGGAATAAAGTTGTTATAGGAGACGACATTAGTCTGGGAGGAGAACCCAGACTGGGAATATGGAAGATACAGTTGGTGCTTGCATATGGGCATATGGAAGTTGCAGTTGGTGCATATGGAAGAAGACGGTAATGAAGGATGGATAATTAGTTTTTCTATTGGAAGAAAAGGGTAACATAGTCATTTTATATTTAGTCCCATGTTCCACTTTTTTGGTGGAACAAAAATTATCAAGTTTTGTCCCATGAAATTTAAAAATAGTCCCATCTTGTCCTATGTATTTTTTGTCCATGGCATGCCAAACATGGGACTATTTTTTTTTGTCCCGTCCCGTCCCATCTAGTCTGCATACCAAACGCACCCAACAGTATTGAGGGCTGAGTCTATGACAAATGCCTCTCGCCTTGATCGTTTACAAGAATTGACGGCCAACAATGCAGAGACCTTACAAAGGGTTCTTGCATACATTCAGAGGAATGGAGCTTCCACTTTATCTCAAGACGCACAGGCGCTCATTCCTCTGAATGTCCCCATTGATTATGTCACCCAGTCTACCATGAATGCTCTGGGTGACCGACTCCTCCAAAAAGTGGCCAACATCTCGTCTGACTTCAACAGCAAGGCCAAGGAGGCAGCAGCAGAAATACGCCGTACCGTGGCAGCCTTGAACTACCATACCGACATGGAAATTCTCTTAGCCACGGAGGCAGCCAAAGAGATTGTTAACCTTTTTGAGGAAAAGATCAAGGCCATGCCACAAGTAGACGTACAGAAGCCAAAAAGGAGAATGCAGCCACCAACTGCATGTACAGAGGCCTCGAAGAAGATGAGGCTTGACAACGATGAGGACCCAAACATGTTTGGTCCTCAAAGTCATCAAGAGGGGGAGAACGAGCCAACAGCCGCTATAAGTACCATTCCAAGGGCTGCCCCCTCTGCTTCTACTCCACACCAACAAGCACCAACATCATCAAGGCAGAGATCAGAAGATGAGCCTGCACATGCAAAGGCGATAAGGAAAGGGAAGATGCCCGCGACATCCACGACAGAGCCAAAAGGGCAACAAAAAGATGAAGAAGATGTCATCCAACTCTTATCTTTCTACATCTCTTCATTAGAATCAAAGCCCCCTTCATCCTCCGCATAATACAACATGGAGCCTGCTGCTCCATCTACAAGGAGGCGTGAAGAAGAAGAAATGGTGGCAGTAAACGTAGCCAACCCATAACTAACGGCTATTCCAGTTGCTGTCCTACTTGAAGGAGTGACAATTGCTGCACCACCACCACAACGAAACACGCATAGAGCATAGGTACCTGCTCAAGAGACCAGAGTCGTCACACCTGCTATGAAGCAAAGGGACCCCGTCAAACCAAGCAGGCCAGATGCAAGTACAAGCAACAGGCCTTAGAGCTCCAAACGACCGTCTGATCGAGTGCAATAGATTAGGGATAGTATGGATGCGATGATGAGGCCCAAACCCCCTGACAAGCCAATCAAGGACACTTCAGATAGCGAAGACCTCTACCAATTCCTCAACAGCCTGCGGGATGAGACACCAATCATTAAGATCAACCTCCAATCAACAGCTCAAGAGAACATTAGGCATAGGTTCTTACAACGATATACACAGCCTGTCTCAGCCGTCCATTCAGTCAATGGCATCAAATAAGTCCTTGACATCAAGAAACATAACTTCACGCATAATCAAATCATCTTTTCATGAATACATGGTTGAGAGGTCTCGTGGATAGATTAGCACTTTCACAGATTGTAATTTCATAAATCTGAATCCATGAGACCTTCTGTCTATGTACTAATTCACTGATCACAAGAAGGATAAGGGGATAAAATATGCTCTGACCAATTCAGCAATCAGACAGACAATGACGGACCTTTTAGACTTCAGATGCAAGTTCGACTTCCAATTGGCTCTGGACCTGGGAATAGATCAACTGAGTGTTACTGCACCAAATGTAGATCTGCAATGCATCAAGAACATTCCCTCGTGGACCGTGCTGGTGGAACCAGAAGTAGGGGTGGTCTTTCGAAACGAACAAGGAAAGAAAATTTTCTTCCGAGAAGACCAACGCTTAAAATACTCAAACTCCACTCTGCGCTACATCAGAGATCATCTACTCAGGAGCAGAGATAACACCCCTAGAGCAAAGGAAAGGTCAAAGATAATTCTAAGGTCAACCAATAACTTGTTGGAGTTTCGAGAGCTTCTTAGGTGGTTCTGTAAGCTTCAACACATCTAGGCCTTTCTCTTGTAAGCATTTTTTTCTATCTTTTCAAGCAATGTAATTTTCTTTCTTCGTATTGTAATTCTTAGATACAAAATGTAACACAGAGGTTTCTTTCAACCTCTGGCTTCGACTAGACTTGTGTTTTTCAATTCTAGTAAGAGTCTGTCTTAGTTACACTTAGGGGGAGATTGTTAGACCCCATCTTGTGAAAGTGTAAGTAAGAAGCCTCTTACTCTAGTCCATAGGACTTAGTCTTTAGAAGCAGTATGTGTTAGACCCCATAATCTATAAAGGGTAAAAGTAATGAAAAACAATAAGTGATGAAGAACCAGAAGACCGATGAAGAGATCAAGGCATAATTGACTTAGTCTGGAGAACAACCAGAGGGTCGATAAACAACCAGAGATGCGATGGAAAGAGCATCTTCATCACCCTTCTGGTCAACAACACTTAGAGTTTTCTTCAGCAATTCAACCAGAGGCATACGATGAAGATATGAAGATAAGGTTGATTCATCATCCCATGAAAGTATGGATTTCAAGTTTATCTTAATATTATAGCTTATCAATAGTTTAGATAAACATTATCTGTTAATAGAAGATTAGCTAAATAGTCTCACTAGATAGTTATCTTCTAATTAGCTTACTAGTATAAATAGGTGATTAGGCCTATTATATTAAATGTCGCTTTTATATTTTTCTTATTAATAAAGTGAAACCTTTGACGCTCAAGATTGTTTTTTAATGTTCATAATTTATTCTTGAGTGTTCATCACTTTGTTCATTAAAACACTATAATTTGGTTATTCTCAACTCGATTATTAGTGTTATTGAGAGATCTGGGATCAACAATTGGTATCAGAGCAAATTGATTGTTTTTCCGATCAAAACGATCATCTAAAATCTCTCAATTTTTTTTCTTCAAAACATAAAATCTCTCTCTTCGAAATTCTCAATGGCCAACTGGAATTCTGTATAGTGTTGGCTCCCTCACCAAGCCTCCAACTTTTCAACGAGAAGAATACCCACAATGGAAGATAAGAATGGTGAATTTCTTGGAAGGAATGGACAGGAACCTCCTGCGATCTGTAATGGAGGGTCCTTACATTCCACAAACTCTTGTCCCAAGAGTCCCAGGAACAAATACCACAGCTGAAATTCCTGCCTACTATATGCCCAAGGATGAGAAGAATTAGGATGAAGACGACATAGAATGGGTAGAGATAGACAAGAAGGCCAAACGACTGATAATCATGGCCATACCCAATGAAATCTTCCAATCCCTCGATGCATGTTCCACAACCAAAGAACTATGGGATGAACTGGCAAGCCAACTGGAAGGAGGGGCTAAAATGAAGAAAAATCGTAGAGCACAATGTCTCAACGAATACACAAACTTCAAGGCCCTTCCTGATGAACCGATTCAGAAGACATACGATCATTTCAACACATTGATTAATCAATGTCGTCGAAACAACATCTCCAGAACTAAAGAAGAAAACAATGTTTTATTCCTAAAAAGTCTTGGCGATGAATGGACTCAGCTGTCTATGTCTCTTCAAGCAAATCAGAACCTAGACGGCTGGTCACTTCATGATCCGTATGGAACGCTTGCAGCACAAGAGAATGACATTATGAAGAAGAAGGTATCCATCGGTGGACCTCTCGCTCTTGCTGCCGATGAAAAGGAAATATCAAGGACCCCTGTCAGAGAACATAAGAAGAAAGGACAGAAAGCACTGGTGGTAGAATCAGAATCTGAAGACGAAACTTCTGAATCATATGATGAAATTAAAGCCTTTGCCAAATCTCTGGCCTTGATTACAAAGCAGTTCCAGAAAAAGTTCATCAAGAAATCCTATAAACAAAAAGAATTCAAGAGGGAAATGTACCAGTCATCCTATGAAAGGAAGCCATCTAAATTTCATCAGAGGGAAGATAGAAGAGATGGAAGAGAAGAAAGAGAAGAAAGAAGACAAGACAGAAGAGACGAGAGAAAGGAGGACAAGGATGGAAGGAAAAATGACCTCCGCTGCTTCAGGTGCAGAAAACTTGGTCATTTTTCCAAAGAGTGCAGAAGACGATTGGTAAAGGATGCTGACTATTACAAGAACAAATACAAGTATAATCCTAGAGAGCGAAGCCTGATGGTCGAGAAAAAAATTGGGTGTCTGATTCTTCATCAAATGATGAAGACAAAGCACTCATCTGTCTGAGGGCCACGTCCAATGCAGAATCTGCCTCCAACTCTGATGATCAGGTATGTGAGTCTACTTCAAATGAAACCAACTCTGCTTCATCGGAGCTAGAGTTAAGGGTTATAAAACTTTCAGAAGATTTCTTTAAATTAAAAGAGAAATTAAATTTTGAAAAATCTGAAAGGATAAAAACGGAAAAAGAAGCAAGTTTCTACAAAAGAGAGACTGACCTTCTAACCGAAGAAAAAGCAGAACTTGCTAAAGAAAAGACTCGCATCAGCCTCTTAAGAAATCAGGCGAAGATAAACTTATGGAACTAAACAAACGAATAACTAAGGACTTAGAAAAGAAAACTAAGGCTTTAAAAGAATCCGAGGCAGAGAGACTAAACTCAGTTGTTCTTAAAGATTTCTTCCAAAAGGAACGGGAAATTCTTCACCAGATGCTTCAAACCAATGAACTTCTGATGAAGAAGTACAAAGATGCCCAAGATGTTTATGAAAAATTAAATGGTCAAACGGACACTCAAGGGATTGGATTCAATGAATTGGACTCTTTCATCGAAT
>NC_037532.1:17545255-17552084 GCF_001531365.2 Cynara cardunculus var. scolymus
CATGTGCAACCATGGTACATGGACTCAGGTTGCTCCAGGCACATGACTGGTGACAAAAGTCAGCTGTCCTCCTTCATCGAAAAATCTGGAGGCTCTCTGACTTTTGGAGACAACAGCAAGGGTACTATCAAGGGATATGGCACTCTCATCAAAGGCAACATATCCATTAGCAAAGTGGCGTATGTCGAAGGATTGAAGCACAACCTACTAAGCATAAGCCAGTTCTGCGACAAGGGTCTTGAAGTCAGGTTTCGCAAAGGTTTTTGTATCATAGAAACGAAGCCCAGTCACACAATCATCAAGGCAAAGAGAAAAGGAAATCTCTATCTTCTAGATTTTGAGTCCTCCATGGGATAAGACACCCTTTGTCTTGTGTCTTATAAGAGGGATGAAAATTGACTATGGCATCAGAAATTTTCACATCTCAACTTTGATGCACTAAGAAAACTAGCCACACAGAAGTTGGTCAAGGGAATTCCGGATCTCAAAGTTGAAAAAGATCATCTTTGCTCAGCTTGTGAGATGGGAAAGCTAAAACAGGCCTCACATAAAACCAAGTCAGAAACTTCCTGCACCAAGCCCTTGGACATGGTACATATAGACCTTTGTGGGCCTATATCAACTCAAAGTCTCTCTGGAAAGAAGTATATGTTAGTACTGGTCGATGAATACTCCAGATACACCTGGGTTGAATTTGTAAAAAAGAAATCGGATGTTCCAGACCTACTCATTGGAGTGATGAAAGGCTCCAAGTCCTTCTACAACAAAAACTAATAAAGGTTAGAAGCGACAATGGAACTGAATTCAAAAATGCTAGAATCAATGAATACCTCTTCAGCGAAGGCATTACACAAAACTTCTCATCAGCAAGAACTCCACAATAAAATGGAGTAGTAGAGGGAAGGAACAGAACCCTAGTGGAAGCAGCAAGGACCATGCTTGCCCACCCTCACCCAACTCCTCGCCACAATACTAGTCCTAATCCCCCAGCCTACTCCACCCCCACCTCCCTCTGCAGGCCCATCCTTCGATGAAGCCTTCACCTCCTTCACTGCAGAGGTGAGAAATCTCATAGCCAACCTTCCCATTCCTCCATCTACATCAACCACCACCTCCGTGCCACCACAAGCCTCTTCATCAAGCATAGAGTTCGCCACCAAAGCCGACCTAAGGGCTCTGTCCAAGGCACTTGTCTCATCCCTTAATGAGATAAGTGCCAAATTCGTCCATCACGCTATTCAACCAACAAGGGTTCTCTCCCAGAACCTGGCTGATGAACAAAGGCTTACCACTTCTCTCCTTCACACGATGGAGGAGAGCCAAAGACAAGCAGCCCTGAAGGCGCATCTTGGATTCTTCAGGAAGGAGAAAAAGAAGAAGAGGAGCAGAGCTTCATGCTCCAACAGCCGCCAACATAAGAGGCCACGACATGAGGACCCAGACCCTGATGATCAAGGTCTTGGACTTCATGAGGGGGAGACACAGGCCACAGCTGCTCAACAAATGGAATCTGCTGCACCACCACCACCATCACAAACACAACAACAACCACCACCCTCAACCGAAGGAACCCAAACAAGGGAACCAGAGGCTTAACCCTCTGAAGATGTACAAAATATACATGTTCCCTTCGCTACTACCCAAGAACCCATCGTGTTGAGTTCCTCAACCGATGAAAATCCAACCTCACCACCTTTTACTCCATCACCTACACCAAACCTACCCTTAACTCCTTCACCAACCCCTCGAGCCACAGAACCCTTCACCATCTTATCCATACAACTAGAACCAACAATAATCCAACCTTCCTCACCCCAACAATCTCAAACCCAAATAGAACCCAATGAACCAGAAACCACCCATTTTGAACCCAATGAACCAGAACCAACCCAAGCTGAACCAACCCAACAAGAAACCATACCTTCACCAACCCATACACAACCCTCAACCCAACCAACCATGATGCAAGCGGATATTCCCTCTTCGTCTAGGAAACCTCCACAGAGCCTAGTCGATGAAATTATTCAAAACATGGAGTCACTGCGGAGACGTCCAGAGTTGCCACCCAGGGAACCCATAATGATGGAAAATATCCATCAATACTTGTAACACGACCGCGATGAAAGTTTGACCCTCAATCCTTCGATTCTATCGCCAGAGTCCATGGACCTCATACACCATAGGTTTATTAGACAGACCACCCAAGCACCACAGACTGTCTTCTCAAACGATGGGATAAAGAGGGTTATGGATCTAAAAATGAGGACCTTCGCCAATAGAGCCATAAGATACATCGAGTACACAGTGGAAAGAGCACATGGTCAAATCAGCGTGTTCAACGAAAATGACCTCATCAACCTCAATCCCTATGACTTGATCGAACTTTATGCATATACGGCTCAGCGACAGGATCATGTCATCAAATTTGGGATGGCGAACAGAGCGGTTGTGAAGACAATGGAGACCCTGGTAAACCATCGAGCCAAGAGTGATTTTGAAATTGCTCTTCGCTTAGGCATCAAAAGACTCTCTTGTGCTCCACCAAATGAAGACTTTCCAGGCCTGCAGGAGAAGAGATCTGCCTCAGTCTTAACTCAACCCGAGCTTGGACTTGTTTACAAGAATGAGTTCGAGGTAAAGAAATTCTTCAGATTGACTGAAGTCTTCAAGTATTCAACCGATACACTTGAGTGGTTTCAGAAGGTCATCAGAGAAACACTTGGTAGATCCCATGTGCCAAGAGAAGATGGGAATCAATTCATTCATGAGATATCAACAGTCATCGGCTATCGAAGACTGCTTCTGCACTTCTGGGATATATCTCAAGGTAGATCATGATGAGTTGTAAATTTTTGCCTTAAAAATTATATCTTTTGTTTCCAGTATTGTAAGAATTCATCATCCAATGGAAATTTGGAATTTGATGTTTTTCTTTAGATTAGTCTCTGTTCTTCAATTCTGTTCATAGATTAGTTTATGTTCTTTCATTACTTAGGGGGAGAATGTTAGACCTCATAATCCATAAAGGGTAAAAGTAATAAAAAACAATAAGTGATGAAGAACTAGAAGACCGATGGAGACATCAAGGCAGAATTGACTAAGTCTGGAGAACAACCAGAGGGTCGATGAACAACAAGAGATGTGATGGAAAGAGCATCTTCATCACCCCTCTGGTCAACAACATTTATAGTTTTCTTCAGGAATTCAACCAGAGGCATACGATGAAGATATGAAGATAAGGTTGATTCATCATCCCATGAAAGACAGCTGGAGATGACTAGTTGACAGTTGGAGATGACTAGTCGACAGCTGGATTTCAAGTTTATCTTAATATTATAGCTTATCCATAGTTTAGATAAATATTATCTGTTAATAGAAGATTAGCTAAATAGTCTCACTAGATAGTTATCTTCTAATTAGCTTACTAGTATAAATAGGTGATTAGGCCTATTGTATTAAATGTCGCTTTTATGTTTTTCTTATTAATAAAGTGAAACCTTTGACGCTCAAGATTGTTCTTTAATGTTCATAATTTATTTTTGAGTGTTCATCACTTTGTTCATTAAAACACTATAATTTGGTTATTCTCAACTCGATTATTAGTGTTATTGAGAGATCTGGGATCAACAGTCTGGACTAAGAGTTCTCATGCAGAAGAAGTCAAGACCCAGAGTTCTTACTCGAAGAGTCAAGGATCTTACATACAGAGCCCGCGCTCAATCTCCATGGACGATCAAGCTTTAAGTGCCAAAAAGCTTAAGCGCTGGATGCAAAGCTATACTCCAGACACAGAGCCTCTACATAGTACATGCAGAGCCTCTGGTCTCCTAACTCCATGGAACGCACGTTTAGTCCAGGCATTCTCGCAACCGTCAAACAGAATCAAGGCGGCTTGACTTGGTCTGCTCCACTTTTCAAGGGTAGTCAACGATAAGGATGCGGACTTAGCGACCCAGAGTTTCAATCCATAACTATAGCATAGTTTGTTTGACTTAGGCGTATATAAGGAGGCTTCCTCCTCATGTTCAAATTACCTGAGAGTGTCGACTTAGATAATAGCCATTTCTTGTGAGAAAACATTTTAGATTGAGAACTCTTATTTTCATCTAATAAAAGCATCCGACTTATTCAAAGTCTTTTACTGTTCTTATTTTAATTGAATATTTCATTTGATCAAATTCAATACACTGTTCATATTTCATTTTTATTCTTCATTAACTGTGTTTTCTGAGAATTAAGAGTTTATGGGTTCCAACAAAGGTCCATGTTTAAGTTTGGTACCTTTGTCTCTTCCATTCCTGACACTTCTTCCTCTCAGTCCTTTTTTACTGAGAGTCATCTTGATGGAACTTCTTCGAGTTTAGGTTGCAAAGACAAAGGTAAATCCATTGTCAAAAAACCTCTTCCTAAAAAGTCTAATAGATCAAGGAATATTCCTTCAGCTTGTAAACCTTCTTCTTCAAGGCTAAGAAATATGAATCCTTTCAGAAGTCTAAGTCTCAGCTCAAGGTGAATGCTTCACCTAAGGACTCCAAAGCCTCAAAGGTTCCTCCAATAACTAATCAGAAGGGAATCCTTGGAGCTGGTCCCTCCTCTAATCTGGTACTTCCTGGCTCTAAAGCTACCTTCAGCTATAGGAAGTGTAAACACCATGGTGAAAATACACATATTGCCTACAAGTGTCCTTCTGCCGCCAAGGCTGGTCCACCAGCTAAGGGCAAGAAAGTAGCTAAGGATGAGAAATCAACCAAGGCGAAATCCTCCACTAAGGCTTCAAATGCAACCAAAGTGAATCAAACCACTAGAGCCTCTTCCTCAAGCTCAGTCAAGACAATAACTGCTGTTAAGCCTTCAACATCAAATGTTGTAACGCTAACTGCTGAAGCCTCTTCATTAGGCTCAATGAAGACTTCCACTAATCTATCTTACTAGTGTCAGAGGTTGTTCCTCTCTCCATCAAAACTGCTTCAGATTTAGTGATGTCGTCTACGAACGCAGACTCTTCAGTATCAGTGGATGATGCCTCTAACAGTGATGGACCCTAATATCTGGGTACCAATAGCATTTTTAAACTATTCCCTTGTGTAGGACGTCAAAGGCATATGGTATCTCGATAGTGGATGCTCAAGGCATATGACTAGAGACAAATCCCTGCTAATCAATTACAAGGAGGAAAGAGGACCTTCCGTGACTTTTGGAGGAAACAAAAAAGGATATACAATAGGTTTTGGTATATTGACCAATGGTGCAACCACGTTCAAGCGAGTTGCATATGTTGAAGGACTGAAGAACAACCTCCTGAGCATCAGTCAACTGTGTGGTAAAGACTACATAGTAAAATTCTCGAAGAATTAATGTTGCATCTTTGACAAAGATGATAAGGTTGCCTTGACCGGTTCTCGCCTAGAGAATGTATATGTCACCAATATGAATTCTACTACCACTGAAAATAGTTGTTTCTTCTCTAAAGCCTCGTCAGACATCAACTGGCTATGGCACAAACGACTCTCTCATCTTAACTTCAAGACACTCAGTGAGCTATCCAGAAATGATCTTGTCACTGGTCTTCCTCAGCACTCCTTTGCAAAGGAATCTCTTCGCTCAGCATGTGAAAAAGGAAAACACACAAGAGCTAGCTTTAGGTCAAAGAAAATCTCTTTAGTGACTGCGCCTCTTCAGCTACTGTAAATGGATCTATTTGGTCCAATCAACATACAATCCATCGCTGGAAAGAAGTTTACACTCGTCATTGTTGATGAGTACTCCAGGTACACTTGGGTCTTCTTTCTCAGATCCAAAGATGAAGCACCTGAAGATATCATTTCGTTCATCAAGAAAATAGAAGTATTTAACAACATCAAAGTATGATCTATTAGAAGTGACCATGGTATTGAACTCAAAAATAGTACTATGGATAACTTATTTGAGAACAAGGGAATTTCTCACAACTTTTCTTCAATAAGAACTCCTCAGTAAAATGGGGTCGCTGGAAGAAGAAATCGAACAATCATAGAGGTTGCTCGATCAATGCTCAGCGAATCTCATCTCCCTACTCAATTCTGGACTGAAGTTGTCAACACAACTTGTTTCACTCAAAATCGGTCGCTGATCGTAAAGAGGTTCAAGAAGACAGCTTATGATCTTTTTCATGGAAGAAAGCCTTCAATAAGCTTTCTACACATCTTTGGTTGCAGTTGTTGTATTCTTAACAACCGTGACCAACTTGGAAAGTTTGATCCCAAAGCTGATGAAGGAATCTTTCTTGGATATTCTTCAGTATCCAAAGGCTTTAGAGTATTCAACAAACGAAGACAGACGATACAAGAAACTTTCCATGTCACCTTTGACGAATTTCAGTCAGCTAATTCAAAACCCATCTTAAATGATGATGATGAATTAGAAACCTGGATGTTCTCTGACTATGGACAACCTGAAGCTTCCTTCAATGCTCCTCTCAACACTGAAGCCCCTGAAGCTAAAGACGATCCACTTATCATTCCAATTACAACTAGTCACTCCAACGCATCTTCTTCATAGATTGCTGCCGTGCCCATTAGCTGTATTCCTCCTTCTACTTCAAACACTGGTCAATTAGTGAATGAAATGCCTTTAGCATATGAACCTATTTCAGTCGCGGAATCTGAGGCTCCTTTAGCAATTGTTCCTATTGCTAAAGATAATGCAGCTGAAGCCTCATCATTTGATGGTCCCTAAAACACTGATCAATCTTCATAAACACTGTACAAGATGTGATCTTCAAAGGATCTTCAAATAACAAGTCTTCAGTAAACTGTTGTGAAAATGATCTTCACATTCAACATCTCTCAGT
>NC_037532.1:17552761-17554057 GCF_001531365.2 Cynara cardunculus var. scolymus
TAAGTTTGGAACAGGATTTTCGTATTCTTTTAATCCTGACACAACTCTCGTCAATTCTTTTAGCTCACAACAACTACCCCTCTCTTTTTCATTTTAGTCTCGGCACACAAACCCTTTTTGATTTAAACTCACTCAGATATGGTTGTCCTCTTGGGTAGGTCTGTCGGTTTTGACCTTCCATAGAGGTATTTCTGATAAACACTCAGTCCCTCCTAAAATTTAGCGTTATGCACATATGATCACAAAGTTTGATCAAAAATATTATTACTTTAAAACACAATGATCAGATAAAAAAAATTGATCAAGTAATTTGGCCTTAAGCACAATCAATAAAGAATGAAACGACAACAATTCGATTATTCGATATGTATGAGAGAAATGAATGAAGATCTGTAAGAACAAGTTTACAGATTCTGATATTAAAAAAAATGAATGAATGTGTATCAGTCAAAGAAAAACAATATCAGAAAACAATCTTGAATACAAATGAGTGTATTATCACTGAAAAAGATTTTGGTATAAGAGACGTGATAATAACAGTTTGAAGAATAGCTGAAACATGTATTGGAATTATGTACGACGAGAAATTACGCAAGTAAAATCTCAAGAAATACTTGTTCAGAGAATGTACTCGTTTAAAAAAGAATCTATTTTCAAAACCATTTATTGAAGAATTCTAGAGTCTCCCCCTAGAAAACAACTTTAAGTAATGAAACTTTTAAGCTCAAAAATGAAAAAGAAAACATTTTAAGCACTGGTTCTAAACTGAGTGCTTAGAAACTGCACTAGGTAAAGCACGGGTTCTGAACTAAAGTGTTCAGAAGCCTTAGTTTGAAATAAATCTCAACTCCCCCTGCATTGGTGTATCATTGAAATGATATTCTGATCAGCATAAATTTGACACACCTGCAAAACCAAATCAAGTAGATTTTGGTACCCAAACAAACTTGGGTCCTAAATTGTTAGTATTTGGTTGGGGTATGTTGTAGTTTCCAAACCATTTATTTTTATAAGATATTTTCTTTTCAGCACTATGAATAGGATGATCATGAATAAAATATGAATCATACCAGTAATTGTGATCATACCTGTTCTTACATTTCCAACTGTTGTGCTGATAGCTGTTATCTTCATGCCACCTGTTGAACCTTTTGWTATTGACAAAATTATTGGTTCTGCATGTTGARCACATAATCCTTCTCTTGCTAAGATTAATCAAATCATTAGTAGACTTCACAATGCAAGGAAGATTGTTAGTACCAACATGTGTATGAGATAAAACAGATTCAGCTTTAT
>NC_037532.1:17554208-17571947 GCF_001531365.2 Cynara cardunculus var. scolymus
AAAAGTCTTTTACTTTTTGTAAAAGATGGTCTCTTTCTTCAATAACTAAATCATATTTCTTTTTCAATTCAGTTCTCATGTTCAATTCAGTTGCAAGGTCTGTCTTTAGATCAGACAATTTCTTTGAAGTATCCAGGAGTTTACCTTCTAACTCATTCTGAAGCATTTCGAACTTTTTCTTTTGATTAATCAACTCTCGTTTCTCTTCATCTGAGCTGCTTTTGTCATTCTCCGAAGCAATGTCAAGCCACTTTCTTTTCTCAGTAAGCTCTTTAGCAATTGCTGTATACTTCTTTGAATTATTTCTTTTCTCAATAGCAAACTGCTTTTTCTCTTCGTCTAAAGCCTTTTGCTTTAAATCAATGCTTTCAGACAAATTCTGTAGTTGACTCTGACAATCTTCAGAGATGTCTTTCTTTTCTTTAGCATTCTTYGCTCGTTCCAAAATGATAAGCTGCTCAAAATCCGAGATTTGCTTTAGAAGCATCTTTGCGTTTAGCTCGAGAGAGTTAATCTTATTTTCATAAGATTCTCGTTCAGTTCCTAACTTTCTTTCAACTCCAATTAATCTCTTCTTCTCCTTCTCAAACTCGGCTCTTTCCATATTTAAGTTCTTTTCTACTATCAGAAATTTCTCCTTCTCTAAATCTAATAATTTTCTTAACTCACTCAGATCAGTTAAATTCTTTATCTCAGTATTGTTCCTTGGAGAGTTTTTCTCAATTAAAAATACACTTTTAACCTCTTTGAGTTTATTGAAAAGATCTTTATTCTCTTTAYTCCAAGTCTTCAAATTATCATTAAAATCATTTTCTATATAGCGGAGAGTGTTCTCGAGTCTTTCAATCCTATACGGAAATTCCTTAATTCTTTCACACTCTTCTTTATGATTTTTCTCTAAAACTTTGATAAACACTTTCTCCTTATAACCTTCAACACTCTTTTCCAGATGAACAATTTTCTCTCTGAGGTACTCATACGAAACTGCCATTTTAAAAAAATTGATCAGTTAAGGATCTATGCAGTGAAATCAGATAAAAGAAATAAGAACAGTTTATGCTCAAAAAGAATAGAAAAACACAAAAACTGAAAACACACACAAAAACAGATATAAAATGATCCAAAAAAATAAAATCTAAACACAAACAAACTAAGAAACCAAAACAGTCCAAAACAATAATCCAAGTCCAAAAAYTGAGTCTAGTCCAAACCAACACAACTTTTCACACTACAGATGTGAAACTTAAAAATAATTCTATTTGCTCTCGAAATGCTATCCAAAAGTCCACTTGATGTAGATAGACCTTCACAATCCAAACAACCCTCCCTTTATGAATTCGCAASAAAATGAGCCAACTTCCAGCTTCACTTTAATAAAAAACAGTTAAGACAAAAACAYTGTTTTAACAAGAACCAACAGACTTCAAATCCTCATTCCACACTTGATCCTCCTTTTCAAGATGAATCTTAGTGACTTCTTTGCAAAATCAGCTTCAAATMTGTCCCAAAGTTCCAAGTAGCCTTTTAAGTACCTGTCACTAAAACAGTTTGAACAAAATTAGCTTGAATGATTTAAAACCTCTTTCTCTTGGAATGCAAGGGGTGCTGCTTTGTGTGATACTAACTTCAATTCTGATGATACGCGAGATCAACATATGCAAATGGTGATAGATGCAACTGCTTTCCACTTTTGTTGATGCTACTAAACCAAAACCAAAGCCAAAAATAGAACACACTGCTACAAATATGCTTCAAAACTGTTATCTTGTTATAACTTGGGCTGCTGTGTAGCTACAAAGAAGCTGTCAAAATGAAACAAACAGAAACTCCTCAAAACAGATATAGGTCTGCTATCAAGATATACACAAAGGAATACAAAACTGTCCACTATTGTTGCTGCTGCTATATGACAGATACTGTTTCAAAGCTGCTTCAAATCTGCATCAAATCAGTTCACTGTGTTATGACAACAAGCTAAACCACTTGACAAAACAATTTATTCTCAAGACCAATTTGTTAAACTCAAAGATAAAACACAATGATATCAACTCTTCACCCTCGTTTGATGTTACCAGCAACTTACAGCAGAACAATACAGAATCGGCATGTTAAATTCAATGCTGCATACATGAGAGGTCTTAGCAAATGCAATGGTAAAAAATCAATCAAGTCAACAAACAATCCAAGAACCGTAAAACGATCAACCAAATCTGTGAAAATATCACAGAAATCTAATCAAACCTGCTGTCTATTTCTAAGCCTCCTCACTGTCCAAGCTGATGTTCCAATCCTAAAAAATTCTGATAATTGCATGCACTACAGTCCTCTCTTCTTTTTCACACACACAATGCTGCTACTGCTAAACTTTTCTGCTTAAAACACACAGTTTAACAGATTTCTTGAAATGTAAAAAACGATCACACAGAACCTGTTGATGGCTATTTGTTCGAATGGAGCAGCAAGCTATAGAGACATTAAGACTGTTTTAAAATCGTACACAACATATGACTAAATCGATTACTGCATAAGACTAAACCTGTCACGACTTGAAACTTAAACCTGACAATGCTTGAATGTAAACCTGTCAAGGTTGAGTGTAAACCGGACAACATATGAAAATAAATCTGTCAACACATTAATGTAAACCGGTCACAACTAGAAAGTAAATCTATTAAACAGTTACTGTATATCTCAATTTAGCTTCTGTTTTGATGTAAATCGAATACTGAACGATTTATGAAATTTGACAGATTGTGAAAAAACAACTAAGTTGAATGCGATTTACCGCAATGAATCAAGAAATAATGAAAAAAATAAGAATCTGGGTAATAGGAATTGAGCGGTTTAGAAGTCCGGACACTTATCCGGTCAAAGGGTGATCGGTTTAGATGAACACTGCTCAAATATTAACCCTAAACCTGAGATTGATGAAAGACTTACCTGTTGTATGAATCTGATTGAATCATATACGGTTTAGTGTAAACCGCTCAAAGCTGCTATGAATCCGCTCAATAATCCGTTGATGTTTTGTGCGGTTTAGACTTAGCCTAGAAATCGATTAAGCTTTGAATCAAACCGGAGAACAATCCGGTCAATAGGTAAACGGTTTAATCTCTTCTCAGCTAAAGTGGTGTGCGGTTTAACCTGAGTCTCGACACTGATTGATGAGAAGAATCAACCGGTGAAGAATCTGGTTGCTTATCCGGTCAAGAAGTAGCACACACTATGGTCCTTATCCGTATACAAAATGATGGGCTTAAAAATGAATTTGGGCTTTTTGAATTGAACGGTTTAACAAAAAAATAAGAAACTCAAAATTAAAACAGATTAAAACTAACAAAAACACAAAAACAAAAAAAAACTTTTTAAAAAAATGGATCAAAAACACTGATTTAAAGAAAAAAAATTCAAGAACACGAAAAAATTACTAAAACACAAAATCCGATTAAATCTTGATTTAAATTGGTCAAATCACGGAAGTTTGTAAAGAACAAAGATTCACAATGCAATTTCGAGCATTTTGATCCTGTTTTTAACACAAAAACACAAGATTTATAAAAAAATGGAACAAACAGAAAAAAATGAAGAACACGAAAAAAATCAGAAAAAAAATTCACTTATCTCAGATTTCTTCATCTGATTTCTTGCACACTTGTTTTGATACCAATTGATGGTCCCTAAAACACTGATCAATCTTCATATATCTTCATAGAATCATGGCAAGCTTTATGAACATTCAAGAACACATAAGGAGAACTTGAGAGAATTTGTCAAATAGTCAAACCTTCTATTATGTACGTAATATTACAATGAAGCTCTCTCCTTCAAATTACAAAGACTAACCACTATTTATATGGTCAAACTATTAAAGACAAGTCAAAGTCAAACTCCTATAAGAAAGTCAAATACGTTGACTTTTACAATTATAGACTATATTTAACTTTCAAGACGAATACAATTAATACTGATTTTTCAGTCCTAACATCTTTTGTTCCTGAACTTACATACTCGGATGATAATCCTCTACCGGCTCAACGATGGACTAAAGACCGTTCAGTTCATCAAAATCTTGGTGACCCAGATACAGGTATCAGGACTCGTCGTGGTCTAAGTAATATATGTCTCTTTGTCAAGTTTCTTTCCTTAGTTGAACCCAAGAAAATCAATGATGCTATCACAGACCCTAGTTGGGTCCTTTTCATGCAAGAGGAGCTCATTGAGTTTGATAGGAACAAAGTCTGGTACCTTGTCCCACGTTCTTCTGACAAAATAGTGATAGGCACCAAATGAGTCTATCGCAACAAGTTAGATGAAGAAGGTGTGATAACCCGTAACTAGGCTCGACTTGTTGTTCAGGGTTATAGACAAGAAGAAGGGATCGACTATGACGAAACCTTCGCACCAGTGGCTAGACTCGAAGCATTTCGACTCTTCCTAGCCTTTGCTGCCCATGGAGACTTTAAAGTCTACCAAATGGATGTAAAGAGCGCTTTCCTAAGTGGAAAACTTCAAGAGAAAGTTTATGTTGAACAACCTCCATGGTTTATTGACCCTAAGTATCCAAACCATATTTATCATTTAGAAAAGGCTCTTTGGGTTAAAATAGGCTCCTCGTGCCTGGTATGATACCATTTTTCTCATTTCTCATCTCGAAGAAATTTGTTCATGGAAAGACTGACCAGACCTTGTTTATTAGGAAACTTAAGGGTCACATCATTTTAGTCCAAATTTATATTGATGATATTATATTTGGTTCCACTAATCCCTCTTTGTGTTTTTGGTTTACTGATCGCATGAAAAAAGAATATCAGATGAGCATGATGAGAGAACTAACCTTCTTTTTAGGTCTCTAGATCAAATAATTAGATAAAGGTATCCTTATCAGTCAAAGTAAGTATGTTAGTGACATGCTGAAGAAGTTTGATTTATCAAACAGTTTGTCTATGAAGACTTCAATGGCTCCTCCACTCTCTCTTAAAAAGGATCCAAATGGAAAGCCTGTAAACGTAACGGTATAGAGGAATGACCGGCTCCCTGTTGTATCTAACTGCTAGTCGCCCATATATCATGTACTCTACCTGCCTATGTGTACTATATCAATCTGAACCTAATGAATCCCATCTGATTGCTGTAAAATGCATCTTCGAAAATCTTAAGGGAACTCCTAACATGGGTCTCTTGTACCCTAACGGTTCAGGTTTTGACCTAATAGGTTATTTGGATAGTGACTTTGCAGGTTGCAAAATTGTTAGGAAAAGCACCACTAGAGGCTATCAGCTTTTAGGTGGATAGTTGGTGAGCTGGACAAGAAAGAAGCAAAAATCAGTTTCCACATCAACCGCTGAAGCTGAATACGTAGCCGCTGGTAGTTGTTGTGCCCAAATTCTTTGGATGAAAAACCAGCTGATGGACTATGATCTTCAATTTTCAAAAGTTCCCATCTATTGTGATAGCACTAGTGCTATTGCAATTGCAAATAACCCTGTACTTCACTCCAAGAACAAACATATAGAGATCCGATATCATTTTATCAGAGATCATGTTATGAATGGTAACATTGTACTTCACTTCGTTCCAACTCATTACCAGCTCGCTGACCTTTTCAACAAGCCTCTTGATGAGACAAGATTTAACATCTTGATCAATGAACTGGGGATGCTAAATGCTAAAGAATAATTTTCAGCTATTAACATCGTTTAGTATGTGAAATGATTCAATGCTCTATCTCTGACACTGAACTCTTGAGTAAATATATCTATTCTCTCTAAGGTATGATTACTTATTCCTTTTCTTAAAAACTTAAAACTATCACTCAAGCTCTCCCACTTCAGTGATCAAATCGTTTTAAAAGTTTGTTTTAGTGATTCTTTGATCACTGAACATTTATATAAGTATATCTCTCTTATACTTTTCTTTTCTTAAAAATCAAAATGATCACTGAATCTTTCCTATTCAGTGATTCAAATGTTTTTTTAAATGTCCGGATCAGTGATTTTCCTATCACTGACACTGAAGTCTTAAAACTATCACTAAAGTTTTACTCTCTTCAGTGATCAAAATGTTTTAAAAGGTCTTTTTAGTGTGTCTTTGAACACTAAATGACTCTTCGTTTTCTTAAAAACCTTTTCATTTTAAAAAAAAATAGTTAATGAACCGTCTTTATGACGACATTCCCAATTTACAATGCGCAACGCTTTGAGACGCGCAAAAGGTACTTTCATACGCTACCTCATTAAATGTCATCCAATCATAGATGAGAATGTGCCATTTTTTCATCATGGCCCCTTTAACCGTCGCCTTTTTCTCTCTCATATCTATTCTCTCTCTTCCTATCTATAAATATGAGAATTCTCTTTTACTTTTCTCTTTATGCTTTCAAATATCAAAGACGAACCTCTGTCAATTTGCAAAGCAAGAACTTCTCTCAAAATTTCTTCCAAGACCTTTCTCTTCAAACAACTAAGGTCGATATACTTCTTTTCTTGTTCTTTTCTTCTTATGAGAAGTGTGTTTAACATTTTTAAGAACTTCGTTCTCTTAAAACATTAAACATTTATGATTATAAACTCAATCTCCTACTTGGTTGTAATCACATTTCCTCACACACACTCTACTTGAAAAACCCTAATCATTTTTCAACGATTTTTCAAAAAAGTTTTTCTTGTTCAAAAACTTAACTATACACAAATCTTGGTTATCTAACGACTGTTTTTTTTCTTTCTCTCTCACTAAAAACAGATGGCTACCAAGAATATAGGATTTAACATTGATGAAGTATCTTTCAAGGCTAACAATCAGGTTGCCATGTTAGACATCCCTTCGAATAAGACATTCTATAAGGAAGTGACCGACTTCCTCAAACTGTCGTCGCTTGCCTTTGCTCTTAACCATGAGCTTGTCATGGTTAAGGAGACTCTCTAGCAGTTCTGGTTCACTGCTGAAGTGGTGGATCTTGAAAATAAGAATGGTCGCCAAGTTGAGCAGATCACCTTCACGTTCAATCGCATGACCATGAAATTCGGAGTCAACACCGTGAGGACTGCTCTTCTCCTCCCCATGGGCTCCTTTGACAGCGAGTCCACAACTGCCGAGGATATTTTGTTCTCATTTTCGACTCTAGTTCTCAAGTTGCTTCTGATCCCTTATGAAACTGCCAATGTACTTTAACCAAACTAATCTCTTTGTTTCTCAACACCTCGATCTTTCGGACAATCACAGCTTCTGGTGCCTCCACAAAGTTCAGCTTACTGTCCACCTTAAATTCTGGAAGCGGTACAGTTAAACTCATATCAGCAAAGCATTTCCGTAGGTTCTTTCTTTTCTACTTAATGTGTCGGCTACCATATTAGCTTTTCGTGGGTGGTAGAGGATTTCACAATCTTTCTGACTTGACAAGATTCTCTTTCATAGCTTCTTTTCGGCATCTTAGAATTTCTTTATATGTATCAGGACCTAGATTTATTCTCATTGCCACGGCCTTAATAGTTCCACTTCTCTCTTTTCTACTTAAAGCATCGGCTACCACATTGGCTTTTCCTAGGTGGTAGAGGATTTCACAATTATAATCATTAACAAGTTCAACCATCGACGCTACCGCATATTTAGTTCTTTCTGCTTGAATATATGCTGTAGACTTTTATGGTCAGTGTAGACCTTTATGGTCAGTGTAGACCTGGCAGTTTGTTCCCAGAAGGTAATGCCTCCATATTTTCAAAGCAAACACTACTGCTGCCAATTCCATGTCATGAGTTGGATAATGCTTTTCATGATCCTTCAGTTGCCTTGATGCATAAGAAATCACTTTTCCCCTTTGGATCAGAACACATCCCAATCCCAATTTCGAGGTGTCAATGTATACTACAAAATCTTCTGGTCCATCTGGTAGAGTTAACATCGTGGCACTACAGAGATGATCTTTCAAAAGTTGAAAGACTTTTTGCTGTTCTTCCTCCCACTGAAACTTAACATTCTTCCGAGTCAGTTTGGTCAATGGCACGACTATTTTAGAAAAGTCTTGAATAAATTTACAATAATAGTCTGCCAATCCCAAAAAGCTTTGGAGTTCAGGAGTCTTTGGGGCCTCCCATTTCTCAACTGCTTCTATCTTTGCTGGATCTACCTTCACCCCTGCTTCGGATATGATATGATCCAAGAACTGAACTTCCCTTAACCAAAATTCACACTTGGACAACTTTGCATATAACTTTTCTCTTTTTAGAAGTTCAAGTATCAAGCAAAGGTGTTCTGCATGCTCCTCTTCAGTGTTAGAGTATATAAGAATATCGTTGATAAATACAATAACAAATTTATCAGGATATTCCTTACAGGCTGTGGGCGCATTAGTTAGACTATACGACATAACTAAAAATTCATGATGACCGTACCTAGTTCGAAAAGCTGTTGTAGCAATGTCTTCCTCTCTAACCTTAAGCTGATGATACCCTGATCTTAAATCGATCTTGGAGAAATAGTTTACCCCCACCAGTTAAGTCATCAATCCTTGGCAAAGGATATTTATTCTTGATTTTCAACTTATTTAAATCTCGACAATCTATACACATCCGCATAGATCCGTCTTTCTTTTTTACAAATTGGACCTGAGCACCCCAAGGCGAAGTGTTGGGTCGAATGAATCCTTTATCATGTTGATCTTTCAACTGAGTAACCAGTTCTTTCAATTTCGAGGGAGCCAACCGGGACGGTGCCTTAGCTACTGGTGCTGCTGCAGGTAAGAGATCAATTCTGAATTCGATAACCCTGTCTGGTGGCAAACCAGACAAATCTTCTGGAAAGACTTCTAGGTATTCATTGACAGTTGGAATCCATTCTTGCTTTCCTTTCTCTTTCTTTGCATCGATAATATATGCCAAACATCCCTGACACTTCTTTCGAATACATTTTCGGGCTATCAATAGAGACAAAAGACTAGTGTGATGATTCTGGCGATCACCATAGATAACAACTGACCTTTGGTCTGGCAAAATGATTCTGATTATCTTCTTATTACAGACAATACTAGCTTGTTGTTCTTCTAACGAATCCATACCTACTACTACATCAAATTCTTTCATCGGCATTAGGAACAACCGAATTGGTAGCTCATACCCCTCAATAACAATAACGCAGTTATTGAATACACTAGTAACAGATTCCTGACTATTAGCAGTATCAACTACTAATTCATCATCAAGTAGCACATAATTTAAACATGCATATTAAGCAAATAATGGTGATACAAACAAAAAGTTTACATGGGAATCAAAAAACACCTTAGCACGTATAGAATTCAGAAGAAAGGTACCTGTTACTACATCGGGTGCAACCTTTGCCTCGTTCTTTGTCATCTGGAAGGACCGACCCCATGCCCCTCCTTGCCCTCCTTTGGATACGTTGGGTCTTCCCCGAGTACCCGATACATTACTTCTCATAGTTAACTACGAAGTTCTCAATAACGAACAATTGGTCAAATATGATCTGGAGAATTACAATTAAAACATCTTCTATTGGCTGGACAATTTCTTGACAAATGACCCACCTCGCCGCATTTGTAACACTTCCTTGGGTCTGATTTACAGTCCCCTTGGTGAACCTATTGACATTGAGCACAAACTTTCTCACCAACCTTCTGTTCAGTTTTATTATCATACTTTACCGATTTTGACCTTCGAAAATTAGATGATGGTCCTTCCCATTTCCTTTTCTCTACAACTTTACCATTCGACTACAGGTTCTTATTTCACTATGTAACTTGTGTCGCATCCACAGTTAATGAAAAGGTAGTGGGGTTCATAGCAATAACAAATTCACGGATCGAAGGTTTTAAAACCCAAAAATACCTTTCCACCTTCGTGGATTCTGGCGAGATGTAATGTTCAGCAAATCTGGAATACTCAATGAACTTTTTAGTGTACTCTCGAACAGTTTCGTTACCCTATTCCACTTTCAAAAAATCTTCCTCCATTTGTCGTACAGCCGTCTTGGGACAGAACTGATCTTTGAATCGTTTTACAAATTCCTCCTAGGATAGTGTTTGTAAGACATCTGTCCTTGCCAAAGACTCTACTTCCCACCAAAATAGAGCATTAGACTTCAATACAGATACGAAAAATCCAACTTTATCGATTTTTGGGCACCTAACGATGTTAAACACGGATTCGATTTTCTTAATCCAGCACATAACCTTTACTGGATCTCTCTCCCCAGAGAAAATTGGCGGTTTACATGTCAAGAACATCTTGATGTCTCCTTCCATGTTGTGAGTAACAGGAAGACAGGGATGTACTTCCACTCTTTCCGTTTCAACCCTGGCTAGTATTCCCATGATAGATGTCAAGGCTTCCCTTAACTTTTCCATTTCCTCTGCTAGCATATCTCTTGTTATGTATTCCGGGTGTGGCACTTTTTCTCCTAAACATTCCCGTAATGGGATTCTTCATGTTTAGAATGTGTTTCAACCTGACCCCTTCCCTGTGTCTGGCTTCTTTCTCTACATCTTCCCTTGTTCTTCCCCGACCTCTATTTCCAGAAGTACTTGTTCTTTAGACTCATGATGAGCGATTCTTTCAGATCTTCGTGTTCGACTAGACATTTGCAGATTTCAATGTTAATAATCACGTATTCACATTCCCAAATATAATGAAGTACTCAGGTCTAGATATGTATCTGTAAATTCATAATTACACTGGCCAAATGTAATTAAAATTTACCTTCCACAGTTTCTTTTAACTCATCATATTCATTTCCAATGGTGCTAGCTATGTCCGAGACCCCTAACATGCAATGAAATACTTTAAGTCTACATATCATGCTGTTAAATACATAAATCCCTTAAACCTAATACCATTATCTATAACACCCCTTTCCACACATTGCATGTAACACATACTTCAATTACAAGAAACATATCTTTATACACCATTCAGATCCCTTCGTACAAGAATCTATCATACATAATATATGGTCCAAAAATTCATAATACATTTCTTATACTAATCATCCTTCTTATAACAAAAACTATACATATCATGAGAAAATCTTCAAATAGACATGCACAACGGAAAATATCACATTTTCCCCTTCCCCTTACTATCAGCACCTCCTGCAATACATATTTAAAATCACAAAATAAGGGTTAGACCGGAATGTAATATTCGGGTTATTAGTTTTGATTTAAGATGTTTGGAATAAATATGCATATATATATATATGTTATATATGTATATATATATATATATATATATATATATGTTATATATGTATATATATATAGATATATATATATATATGTTATATATGTATATATATATAGATATATATATATATATATATGTTATATATGTATATATATATATATATATATTTGTGTAGATTTGTGTGAGTGGGGTGTGCTAGCCGACTTTTGGTAAAAAGCGGCCATACACTTGCTATAAATAGCAAGTGTAGGTAAAAAGGAAGGGTTGGCTCATATAAGATTTTCTGAAAATTTTGAGAGAACAGACTGAGAGTAAATCACAGGCTCAAATCCGTTCAACATCTTTTGTAAGGTAAGTGTTTTATGTTTTGATAATATTCAAGATATTATTAGAACTATTTTTGAATTATATTTAGATATATGTATGTGTTGTACCTACCTAAATCGGACAAGAAGTATCCGGGTTCTATCTAAACCGGACAAGGGACGTCCAGATTAGTCCTAAACCGCTTAAAGGTCAGCCGAGTTATTCACTAAACCGGTCAAAGTATTCTCCGATTTACTACCTAAACCGCTCAAGAGGCAATCAGATTTCCCTTAAATCAGCTATGATATGTCCGGGTTTGACTAAATCGATCAAGCTATGTCCGGATTGTTATCTTTTTGTACTAAGTGGTTGACCGGATTAGATCTCCACAGAAATGACCGGACTTCAAATCCGGCTAAAAGAGGCATGAATTTCATTCAGTTTAGATGAAATGGCGGTGTAACCGCGAGAGAGATGAAATGGCGGTGTAACCGCGAGAGAGATGAAATAGCGGTGTAACCGCGATAAGAAAATAGTCTATAACAAATATAAACAAAATGTTTGTATCTGTACAGATTTGATTCTATAATTGTTATTTTGGAAAATATGTTATTGGTATGAGGTTTGTACACTCACTAGACCTTTTTGGTCTAATGCTCAGTTGTTGGACTAGCCTGTTTTGCAAGTCATCATACATTGCAGGACAAAGGAAAGGGGAAAGTCTAAATGATGAAATTTAGTTACTTATAAATGTATAATAGAAAGTTTTTGTTAGTCCATGTTTTGTAACAATATTACATTTTATGTTATGAGTATAATCATGTGAATTATCAGTATATGGGAAAATGTGGGTTGTTACAGTTGGTATCAGAGCCTTAGTTTAAGAGATCTGGGTATTTGCGAAATAGTTAGACTTAAACTAGAGATGTGGAAGTTATGATAATAGGTTTCATTGGGTCTATGAACATGGGAATATGTTATAGCTGAACCTATTGAGAGAAAGATAGATTATATATGGCTAATGTAATCTTAGTTATGGATAGACTTGAAAATAAACGTGTCATTATGTTTTGATTATGTGAATAATCATATGTGTTTAAATGTACAGAAAGAATTATACACTGAGAAATGGCAGATAATACCAATCAATCAGAAATGACCTCTACTGGTTATGGAAGAGGTCGGGGAAGAAGAAACATAACTCAAGGGGAGGACCCCAAAAACGTGATGACAATAGAAACACAAAGTCACAACAGAGGTCGAGGAAGAGGTAGAGGTACTAGACAAGAAACTCATATAGAACAGGAATTGTCGGCCCAAGAAAGTTCCATGTCTGGCCGTGGTAGAGGAAGAGCAAGTGGTGGACACAATGTTCCAGACCCTGGATTTATTACTCAGGAAATGCTGGCAGCTGAATTAGGAAAATTTCAAGAGAGTTTGGTAAATTTGTTGAGATGTTCGGTTCCAAATCATCCATAAATTTTAAGGGAACCTAAGCAGTAGGAAGAAGCCGGAGCTAGTACCCCAGTAACTGGTACATTTGTACCTCTTACTTCGTCCTCAGTACAGAAAGGAGGAGATATCAAGATGTTTCTTGCCTGTAAACCTCCTAAGTTTTCTGGTGAGCGTGATCCTGTTAAAGCTATGCGTTGGCTTAAAGAGATAGAGCTGAGTCTGCAAATCAGTAAAAGTGTAGAAGAGGACAAAGTCATGTTTGTTGTATCTCGTTTGAGATCAAGTGCTTTATACTGGTGGGAAGTTCTGTCAAGTTCAGATCCGAACATTTTGAAGACCATGTTATGGGAAGAATTTGTGGTTAAGTTTAAAATGCAGTATTGTCCTGAAGCTGCAGTACGAAAGTTGGAAGATGATTTCCTTCGTCTTGAGCAAGGAAACATGTCAGTCCGCCAGTATACAGAAGTTTTCGTGGAACAATCTCGGTTTGCTGAAGCCTATATTATATCTGAAAACAGTAAGGTGAGAAAGTATATCTGGGTTTTGGAGTCGAATCTTCGGAAATATGAGATATCCAGGAATCCAACAACATTTCAAGCGGCAGTTGATGCTGCTGAAATATTGGAGCAAGACATTAACCGACAACCACAAGAAAAGGTTGGTGAGAAAAGAAAGGGGGAAGCTACAATGACTGATTTCCATAGACCAAGGTTTGCTGATAGGGTGTGTACCCGATGTCGTAAAATATATCAGGGAAATTGCAATACAGAATCTCGAGTATGTTTTAAATGTCAGGAACCAGGACATATAGCTCGAGACTGTCGGATGACGCGAAGATGTGTTACTTGTAATTCATCTCAACATGTAAACGCTGATTGTTCGCAAGCAAAGGGACGAGGGACTGGTTTTGCTGGAGGTTGGGGATCTGGATATTCTGGGGGCCGAGGACCTGGTCATGTGCCAACAGATCATGGACAAATAGATAATCGTGTTAATTCAAGTGGTCGAGGAGAGATAAGACATGGGGAGTCTTCAAGAGGGAGAGCCTTTCAGGTGACGAGAGGGGAGGCGGAAGAGCATCCTGAAGTAGTGACAAGTACATTCTTTGTTGATTCAGTATGAGCCAAAGTTTTATTTGACTCGGGTGCAAATCGTTCTTTTATGTCACCGTCGTTTGTTAATTGCGCACATTTAGAATCTAAAGCGTTGAGTAAGGATCTAATTGTGGAAACAGCAAATGATAGTGAAGTTTCGATTAAGGAAAGAATAGATGATTGTTTCATAAGGATGTGAGGTGCCTATACAATTATTTCCTATGCCTTTAAGGGAATTTGATATAATTATAGGCATGGATTGGTTAGCTAAAAACCAAGCTAACATAGTGTGTGATGAGAAGATGATCCATATAGATTTACCAGAAAAAGGAAAGGTTGTGATTTACGGGGATCGACGAGATCGTTACTCTTGCCTTATTTCGATTTTAAAGGCTTGAAAGTATGTACAGAAGGGATGTGTTAGTTTTCTCGCATATGCTATAGATATGAAGAAAGAAAAAGGAAAGATGGAAGACATCCCAGTCGTGAGAGAATTTCCAGAAGTATTTCCAGAAGATTTGACAAGTCTACCTCCGGATCGAACGATTGAGTTCCAAATAGAATTGCTTCCTGGAGCAGCACCCGTTGCACGTGCACCATATAGATTAGCTCCTTCAGAATTAAAGGAGTTAATGTCTCAATTGAAAGAATTGTTGGATAAAGGTTTTATCCGACCAAGTACTTCCCTGTGGGGTGCGTCGGTGCTTTTTGTGAAAAAGAAGGATGAATCAATGAGGATGTACATTGATTACTAGGATCTGAATAAACTGACAATCAAAAATAAGTATCCTCTCCCAAGAATTGATGATTTGTTTGATCAATTGGTTGGGGCTACTTATTTTTCGAAAATTGATTTACGGTCCGGTTATCATCAATTAAAGATTCGGAATGAAGACGTGTCGAAAACAACATTCCGTACACGTTATGGTCATTACGATTTTCTGGTTATGCCATTTGGAGTCACAAATGCGCCTGCAGCCTTCATGGACATGATGAATAGGGTGTGTCGTCCCTATCTTGATAAATTTGTGATTGTCTTCATTGATGATATTCTGATATATTCTCGACCGAAAGAAGAACATGCTCATCATTTGAGATTACTTCTGGAATTGTTGAAACAAGAGAAATTGTATGGCAAGATGTCAAAGTGTGAATTTTGGCTACGAGAAGTTCAGTTTTTGGGGCATGTTATCTCAAAAGAAGGCATTAAGGTGGATCCTTTAAAGATTGAAGYTATTGAAAAATGGGAAGCCCCAAAGACTCCAACTGAAGTCAGAAGTTTTATGGGATTRGCTGGGTATTATCGTAAGTTTATACATGATTGCTCTCGTATAGCTACTCCATTAACGAAGCTGACCAAGAAGAATGTGAAATATGAGTGGGTCGAAGCGCAAGCTCAGGCCTTTCAAATGTTAAAGGACAAGTTATGCACTGCACCAATTCTATCTCTGCCAGATGGAATGGAAGATTTTGTGGTATATAGTGATGCATCAAAGATGGGTTTGGGTTGTGTACTAATGCAACGTGGAAAGGTAATAGCTTATGCTTCCAGACAATTTAAAGATCATGAAAGGCAGTATCCTACTCATGATATGGAGTTAGCGGCAGTAGTATTCACTTTGAAGATATGAAGGCACTACCTATACGGAACAAATGGTCAAATTTTCACAGATCAAAAGAGCTTGCAACATCTGTTCCAGCAGAAGGATCTGAATATGCGTCAGAGAACATGGTTGGAATTGGTAAGTGATTATGATTGTGAAATTTTGTATCACCCCGGAAAGGCAAACGTAGTGGCCGATGCACTAAGTCGACAAGAGAAGAGTGGAACTATCAAAGCCATAACTCTGCGGGTTGAGTTGTTACCAAGTATTCAAGAAGAGTTACGAGAATTTCAACACGAGGCCATGAAGGAAGATAAGATTAAACGGGAAATATTGGGTGGATTACTATCTGATTTGGTGAAAGATGACAAAGAATTCTGGAAATCCCAGAACAGAATTTGTGTAACGCCCCAATCCACAAAATACATGTAACACATATTTCATACAAAAGAAATACATGATATTATCCCATTCAGGTCYYTTAGTAYAAKAATCTATTATAACCAAATACAAGGTCCAAAAATTCAAATACATTTCTTGTACTAATCAATCAAAACTGTACATCAAGACAAATCTTCATGTAGAAATGCATATAGGAAAATATAAAATATTCCCTTTTCCCTTACAGTCCGAACCTCCTGCAATACATAGTTAAAATCACAAAACGAGGGTTAGACCGAATGGTCTAGTGAGATACCCTATTATGATATTGCAGGGTGAAAATAACCAAAACCTTTATGAAAAACAGCTATTCATATATATAACACATATATGAACGAATAGGAACAAAATAACAAATCCTTTCCACTTTTCAAGCTAAGCATTAAGCTATTCAAATATCATACCTTTGAATCAGTCAGCTTTCATATAATGCCACTTTTAAACCTTTTTCTTATCAAACAAGGTTTATATAAAGTTTCAGGCCAAACCTGATGTTTTCTCCTCAATAACATTCAGACTATGGTTTCCAATAAGAATCTTGATCCTGAATCCTTAAATCACAAAGAATTAAAGATTCCAAACCACGGTAGTCTTAAGGGATATAATAGAAAGAGTTATATCATATAACACACATACAAATGCCACCCTTATATAAAATGTACACCTCTCCTTGATATGCCACCCTTATCTCATGGTACACCTCTCCTTGATATGCCACCCTTATCCCATGGTACACCTCTCCTTGATATGCCACCCTTATTTCCTCATCAAAACATTTCACAAAAATAATTTCAAATAAACTGCAGCCATTGAAATTATTATCAATCCAAAAATCATTTATATCAAATCTCCATTTTATGATAAAATAACAATTTTATCAATTAAGCACAAGGCACAATACAAATCCGGTCAACATAGACTTGGCCGGACTTCATCTCCGGTCAAGTCTTAGCCGGTTTATCACATCCAGACAATTCATCGCCCAAGGCTTGTCCGATTTAACACTTAGAAATATATTCCAACTTTAGTCCGGATAAAAGTCCGGATAATACACCGTTCAAAGCTTGTCGATTTAAAATAATCCGGTCACCCCATGGTCATATTCCTACTTCTCCGTTCAAAATGTTAACCATTCTTATCATTCATAACTCGCTCAAACCTTAACCGGTTTAAAACTAAACCGCTTAACGCTTGATCGGTTTAGGGCTTAATCGCCCAACCCTTGCCCGATTTAAACTTAATCCGGTCAGCCTTTGTCCGGATAAAACTCTTAGCAGAATAACTGATTTCTTTCCAATAATAATTAACATTCAAATAAAACCAGTAACAAGTTTTATGCAAAAAGGTTATAAATTACTCACCTTAACAAGCCCATTTTGAAAACAACTTTCTTGAAATAAGATACTTGAAATCCGGTCACTCCCTCTATCCTTAAATCGCACAACTTTTAAAATAGGCAAGAAGAAGAGAATGAAGACTTCAACCTCCTTTTATAACTTTCTAAAACTGGAAGGTCGGCTAAACAGCCCCCTTCCCATGCTAACCCATTTCATGCACATGCATACATCCACACACCATGCATTCTCATATAACATGCATGTATGCATCTATATATATATATATACATATATATATATATATATAATT
>NC_037532.1:17572022-17599640 GCF_001531365.2 Cynara cardunculus var. scolymus
AAATATAACAATTTATCATGCTGTCACATAAACATTTTATAACAAATAATCACGTATTTATTACCTCGGGTGATAACCAAGATCCAGTTATCACATTATCCACCCCTCAAAAGAATTCCGTCCCAGAATTTCTTTAATCAAAAAGCCAAGGGTATTCTGATCTCATCTTCGACTCTATTTCCCATGTTGCTTCCGGTCCTTTGTGAAATTTACACTGAACTTTAACCAAACTTATCTTTTTGTTTCTCAACACCTTGATCTTTTGATCAATTACGGCTTCTGGCGTTTCCATAAAGTTCAGCTTACTGTCTAATTTAATCTCTGGCACCGGTATAGCTAGACTCGGATTCGCCAAACATTTCCGCAGATTTGACACATGAAAAGTGTTATGAATTAGACTCAGTTCTTCTGGCAGCTCTAACTGATATGCTACCGGCCCAATTCGCTTACATATTCTGAACGGTCCCACATACCTTGGGCTGAGCTTTCCTCTCTTTCCAAATCTGATAACACCCTTCCATGGCAAAACTTTTAACATTACAAAATCACCTATATCAAATTCAATCGGTTTTCGACGATTGTTAGCATAACTTTTCTGGCGATCTTGTGCTGTTTTGATTCTTTCACGGATCTGTTCGATCTTTTCAGAAGTTTCTTGGACAATCTCAGGACCCGTCAGCTGTTTTTCACCCACTTCATTCCAATACAACGGTGTTCGGCATTTACGTCCATACAACACTTCATACGGTGCCGCTTGGATGCTGGAATGGTAACTATTGTTATATGCAAACTCTATTAATGGCAAGTGATCTTCCTGCGATCCTCCGAAGTCAATAATACAACTTCTCAACATATCTCTGATAGTCTGGATAGTTCTTTCACTCTGCCCATCAGTTTGCGTATGATAAGCTGTACTTAGTCGAATTTCAGATCCCAAAGCTTTCTGTAACCCTTCCCAGAATTTTGAAGTAAACCGACTATCTCTATCAGAGATAATAGACAATGGAACACCGTGTCTGGTAAMAATTTCTTTGATGTAAATCTGCGCTAGCTTTTCTAAAAAGTACTTCTCTCTTATTGGTAGAAAATGCGTAGATTTAGACAAACGATCAACAATTACCCCAATCGCGTCATACTCCTTTGGAGTTTGAGGTAACTTCATAATAAAATCCATGGTAATGTGATCCCATTTTCATACAGGTATTTCTAAGGATTGAAGACTTTCATACAGCTTCTGATATTCAATCTTAACCTGTAAACATGTCAGACACTGTTCTACATATCGAGCTATGTCTCTTTTCAATCCTGGCCACCAATAAAAAGGATTCAAATCTTTATACATCTTATTGGTGCCTGGATGAATATAGTATCGGGATTTATGGCTTTCATTTAATATCATATTTCGGATATTTCCAAAACATGGTACCCAAACTCGCCCTTGAAAGCACATTAGTCCTTCATTATTATGTTCCAAGGTTGAAATCATCTTACCCAACCTTTCTGCCTTAACAAATTCTTCTTTTACATCTTCTTGTTGGCATCTCTGAATTTCCTTACGAATGTCAGGGATCAGGTTCATTCTCATTGCCACAGTTTTAATGGTTCGACTCTTTTCTTTCCGACTTAAAGCGTCAGCCACCACGTTAGCTTTTCCCGGGTGGTAAAGGATTTCACAATCATAATCATTAACAAGTTCAATCCACCGACGCTGTCGCATATTTAATTCTTTCTGACTGAACAGATGTTGTAAACTTTTATGGTCAGTATAAATCTGACATTTCATTCCCAGAAGATAGTGTCTCCAGATTTTCAGAGCAAATACCACTGTAGCTAATTCCATGTCATGGGTTGGATACTGCTTTTCATGATCTTTCAATTGTCTTGATGCATAAGAAATCACTTTTCCACTTTGCATCAAAACACATCCCAACCCTAACTTTGAAGCATTGCCGTAAATTATAAAGTCTTTGGATCCATCTGGTAGAGTCAATATCGGCGCACTGCAAAGATGATCTTTTAAAAGTTGAAAAGCTTCTTGCTGTTCTCCTTCCCACCGGAATTTAACATTTTTTCGAGTCAATTTAGTCAATGGCATGGCTATCTTAGAAAAGTTCTGAATGAACTTACGGTAATAACCGCCCAATCCCAAAAAGCTTCGGACCTCGGAAGGATTTTTCGGAGCTTCCCATCTTGCAACTGCCTCTATTTTTGCTGGATCCACTTTTACCCCTGCTTCTGAGATGACATGACCCAAGAATTGAACTTCTCTTAACCARAACTCACAYTTRGACAATTTWGCRTAYAAYTTTTCTYTTTTCRACAATTYCAGTATCARACGAAGATGTTYCGCATGCTCTTCTTTGGTCTTAGAGTATATAAGAATATCATCGATAAATACAATAACGAATTTATCAAGATACTCTTTACATACTCTATTCATTAAATCCATAAAGGCTGCAGGCACATTAGTTAAGCCGAATGACATAACTAAGAACTCGTGATGTCCATACCTTGTTCTGAATGCTGTTGTGGCGACATCTTCTTCCCTGACTTTGAGCTGATGATACCCTGACCTTAAATCAATCTTGGAGAAATAACTTGCTCCCACCAATTGGTCTAACAAATCATCAATCCTCGGTAAAGGATATTTGTTTTTGATTKTSAACTTATTTAATTCACGATAGTCTATACACATTCGCATAGACCCATCCTTCTTCTTGACGAATAAGACCGGAGCACCCCAAGGTGAAGTGCTGGGACTAATAAATCCCTTATCAGATAAATCTTTCAACTATGAAACCAGTTCTTTCAATTCAGATGGAGCTAAACAGTACTAAGCCTTTGTTACTGGTGCAGCTCCTGGTATAAGATCAATTCGGAATTCAATAACTCTGTCGGGTGGTAATCCAGATAAGTCTTCTGAAAAGACTTCTGGATATTCATTAACAATCAGAATCGATTCTTCTTTTCCCTTTTCTTTCTTCAGATCAATTGCGTATGCCAAACATCCTTGACATTTCTTTCAAATACTTTTCTGGGCTTTCATTACTGGCAAAATACTGGTATGGTGATTCTGACGATCACCATAAATAATAATTGTTCCTTGATCTGGCAGAACAATTCTGATTACAATTAATACTAGCCTGATACCTTGCCAACCAGTCCATACCCACCACTACATCAAATTCCTTCATTGGCATGGGAAATAACCGGATCGAAAGTTCACAGTCCCCAATAACAATAATTCAGTTATTGAACACACTAGTAACAGTTTCCCAACTATTAGCAGCACAGAACTCAGATATGCAGTTTGAGCAAACAATGGTGACACAAACAAAAACTTTGCAACAGAGTCAAATAACACCTTAGCACGTATTGAATTCAAGAGGAACGTACCTGTTACATCCGGTGATGCCTCTGCCTCGTTCTTAGTCATCTGGAAGGACCGTCCCCGCGCCCCTCCTTGCCCTCCTCTGTTCACAGTAGGCCTTCCCCGTGTACCCGACGCGTTACTCCCCATTGTTAACTACGGAGTTCTTAACAAGGGACAATTCGATCGAATATGATCCGGAGAATTGCAATTAAAACACCTTCAATTAGCTGGGCAATTTCTAGACAGATGACCTGCTTCGCCGCACTTATAACATTTTCTTGGATCCATCTTGCATTCACCCTGGTGAACCTATCGACACTGTGAGCAGATTTTCTCACTGATCTTCTGCTCAAATCTATTATCATACCTTACAGTTTTCGGTCCTCTAAAAGATAAAGGCCCCTCCCATTTTCTCTTCTCTACAATCTTTCCTTCTGGCTGTCAATTTTTATTTCGTTCGGTCACTTCAGCCGCATCTACCGTTAATGAAAAGGTATTGGAGTTCAAGGCAATTACAAACTCTCTAATTGAGGGTTTCAAACCCCAAATATACCTTTCTATCTTCCTAGATTCTGATGAAACATAGTGCTCAGCAAATCGAGAGTATTCAATGAATTTCTCGGTATACTCTCAAACTGTTCCATTTCCTTGCTCTAGATTCAGGAAATCTTCTTCCATTTGTCGTACAACTGTTTTAGGGAAAAATTGTTCTTTAAATCGATTCACAAATTCTGTCCAGGATAATGTTTGTAAAACATCCGTCCTCGCCAATTATTCAATTTCCCACCAAAACAGAGCATTTGACTTTAATACTGAGACAGCAAATCGAACTTTATCTGTTTCCAGACACCGAATGGTGTTGAACACAGATTCCATCTCCTTGATCCAGCACATAGCTTTCACTAGATCTCTTTCTCCAGAAAATGTTGGTGGTTTGCATGCCAAAAACATTTTAATATCCCCCTCCTTGTTGTGAGTGACTGGCATCGAGGGATGAACTTCTATTCTTTCTGTCTCTACCCTGGCTGGAATTCCCATAATAGAAGTCAAAGTTTTCTGCAACTTCCCCATTTCTTCAGCCAACATGTCCCTGGTTACATATTCAGGGTGTGGCACTGATCTTTCCTGAACATTCCCAGAGTGGGATTCTTCATGTTCAGAATGTACTTCAGTCCGACCCCTTCCTTGAGATTGACTTCTACCTCTGCCTCGTCCCCTTGCTCTTCCCCATCCTCTATTTACGGACGTGCTAGTTGGAAGATTAACATGTGACTCTTCCCTTTCTTCAGACTCTGGACGAGCCGTTCTTTTAGATCTTCTAGTTCGGCTAGACATCTGCAATGTTTAGTATTAATAATCACGTATTCACATTCCCAAATATAATAAAATATTTAAGTTCAGATGTGTACCTCTAAATTCATAAGTACACTGGCTATATGTAATTAAAATTTACCTTACAAACTGTTCTTTCAACCCATCATATTTATTTCCAATGGAGCTAACTATGTCCGGGACCTTTAACATGCAATATAATAGTTTAAGTCTAGGTATCATGCTGTTAAATACCTAAATCCCTTAAACTCAGGGTCTGATACCACTTTATGTAACTCCCCAATCCACAAAATACATGTAACACATACTTCATACAAAAGAAATACATGACATTATCCCATTCATGTCCCTTAGTACAAGAATCTATTATAACCAAATACAAGGTCCAAAAATTCAAATACATTTCTTGTACTAATCAATCAAAATTGTACATCAAGACAGATCTTCATGTAGAAATGCATATAGGAAAATATCAAATTTTCTCTTTTCCCTTACAGTCCGAACCTCCTGCAATACATAGATAAAATCACAAAACGAGGGTTAGACCGAATGGTCTACTGAGATACCCTACTATGATATTGCAGGGTTAAAATCACCAAAACCTTTATGAAAAACAACTATTCATATATATAACACATATATGAACGAATAGGAACAAAATACAAAATCCTTTCCACTTTTCAAGCTAACCATTAAGCTATTCAAATATCATACCTTTGAATCAGCCAGGTTTCATATAATGCCACTTTTAAACCTTTTTCTTATCAAACAAGGTTTATATAAAGTTTCAGGCCAAACCTGATGTTTTCTCCTCAATAACATTCAGACCATGATTTCCAATAAGAACCTTGATCCTAAATCCTTAAATCACAAACAAATAAAGATTCCAGACCATGGTAGTCTTAAGGGATATAATAGAAAGAGTTATATCATACAACACACATACAAATGCCACCCTTATATAAAATGTACACCTCTCCTTGATATGCCACCCTTCTCCCATGGTACACCTCTCCTTGATATGCCACCCTTATTTCCTCATCAAAACATTTCACAAAAATAATTTYAAATARACHGCAGCCATTGAAATTATTATCAATCCAAAAATCATTTATATCAAATCTCCATTTTATGATAAAATAACAATTTTATCAATTAAGCACAAGGCACAATACAAATCCAGTCAACATAGACTTGGCCGGACTTCATCTCCGGTCAAGTCTTAGTCGGTTTATCACATCCGGACAACTCATCGCTCAAGGCTTGTCCGATTTAACACTTAGAAATATATTCCAACTTTTGTCCGGATAAAAGTCCGGACAATACATCGTTCAAAGCTTGACCGATTTAAAATAATCCGGTCACCACATGGCCATATTCCTACTTCTCCATTCAAAATGTTAACCATTCTTATCATTCATAACTCGCTGAAAGCTTAACCGGTTTAAAACTAAACCAGTTAACGCTAGATCGGTTTAGGGCTTAATCGCCCAACCCTTGCCCGATTTAAACTTAATCCGGTCAGCCTTTGTCTAGATAAAATCCTTAGCAGAATAATTGATTTCTTTCCAATAATAAATAACATTCAAATAAAACCAGTAACAAATTTTATGCAAAAACATTAGAAATTACTCACCTTGACAAGCCCTTTTTGAAAACAACCTTCTTGAAATAAGATACTTGAAATCCGGTCACTCCTTCTATCCTTAAATCGCACAACTTTTAAAATAGGCAAGAAGAAAAGAATGTAGACTTCAACCTCCTTTTATAACTTTGTAAAACTGGAAGGTCGGCTAAAGAGCCCCCTTCCCATGCTAACCCATTTCATGCACATGCATACATCCACACACCATGCATTCTCATATAACATGCATGTATTCATATATATATATATATAGATATAATTCTACATATACATATATAATTTTACACACACACATACACACATCCAATTTCATACATGCATCCATATTATGCATATAATTTCACATACTAGCATGATCAAATATAACAATTTATCATGATGTCACATAAACATTTTGTAACAAATAATCATGTATTTATTACCTCGGGTGATAAGCAAGATCCATTTATCACAATTTGGGTACCATGCTATGGTGATCTCAGAAAACGTATATTGGATAAGGCTCATAAGTCACGTTTTGCAATTCATCCAGGTACAAATAAAATGTATCGGGATTTGAAGCAATACTATTGGTGGTCAGGTATGAAGAAGGATATAGCTAAGCATGTTGAGCAATGCCTAACATGTCTTCAGGTAAAGATTGAACACCAACGCCCCTGCGGTAAGTTACAATCCTTAGAAATTCTAGTATGGATGTGGGATCACATCACTATGGATTTTATAACCAAATTTCCGAGAACATCAAAAGGTTATGATGCTATATGGGTGATAGTAGATCGATTATCTAAATTTGCATACTTCTTACCTATATAAGAATCATATCCAATGGAGAGATTGGCAAAATTATACATTGATGAGGTAGTGACACGACACGGTGTTCCTCTATCAATTGTTTTTTATAGAGATAGTCGGTTCACTTCTATGTTTTGGAAGAGCTTCCAAAGAGAAATAGGTTCGCAAATTAAGCTAAGTACAGCTTATCACCCTTAAACAGATGGACAAAGTGAACGAACTATCCAAACATTAAAAGATATGCTGAGAGCATGTGTCTTTGATTTCGGAGGATCATGGGATAGTCATTTGGCTCTGGTAGAATTTGCGTACAACAATAGCTACCATTCGAGTATTCAGGCAACACATTTCGAAGTTCTGTATGGATGCAAATGTCGAACTCCTTTGTGTTGAAATGAAATAGGTAAAAAATAGTTAGCTGAGCCTGAGTTAGTTCAACAAACTGCAGATAAAATTGGAGTAATACGGGAACGGATGAAAGCAGCACAAGATAGACAAAGAAGTTACACAGATAAACGTCGGAAGCCGATTGAGTTTCAAGTGGGTGATAGAGTGATGTTAAAGGTGTCACCTTAGAAAGGAATGGTACGTTTTGGAAATAGAGGGAAGTTAAGTCCAAGATATGTTGGACCATACCATTCCCCATTATTGGAAGGGTTGGAGAAGTGGCGTACAAGTTAGAACTTTCTTTAGAGTTAAGCGGAATCCATGACACGTTTCATGTGTCAAATTTAAGAAAGTGTCTAATAAGTTGGATGTGGCAGTACCATTACCTGATATTAAGGTAGATGAAAGATTGTGCTTTGAAGAAACCCTTGAACAAATTACTAACTTCAAAGTAAAGAAGTTGCGAAATAAAGAGGTTAGGTTAGTAAAGGTTCAGTGGCGTTATCATAAACAACCAGATGCCACTTGGGAATCGGAGTCAGAAATGCGAATGAAGTATCCCTATCTTTTTGCTTAAATGGAATTCCGGGATAAATTTTTTTAAGGAGGGAATGTTGTAATATTCGGGTTATTAGTTTTGATTTAAGATGTTTGGAATAAATATGCATATATATGTTATATATATATATATATATATATATTTGTGTAGATTTGTGTGAGTGGGGTGTGCTAGCCGAGTTTTGGTAAAAAGCGGCCATACACTTGCTATAAATAGCAAGTGTATGTAAAAAGGGAAGGGTTGGCTCATATAAGATTTTCTGAAAATTTTGAGAGAAAAGACTCAGAGTAAATCACAGGCTCAAATTCGTTCAACATCTTTTGTAAGGTGAGTGTTTTATGTTTTGATAATATTCAAGATATTATTAGAACTGTTTTTGAATTACATTTAGATATATGTATGTGTTGTATTGTCCCGATACCTACCTAAATTGGACAAGAAGTATCCGGGTTCTATCTAAACCGGACAAGGGACGTTCGGATTAGTCCTAAACCGCTTAAAGGTCAGCCGAGTTATTCACTAAACCGGTCAAAGTATTCTTCGATTTACTACCTAAACTGCTCAAGAGGCAATCGGATTTCCCTTAAACCGGCTATGATATGTCCGGATTTGACTAAATCGATCAAGCTATGTTTGGATTGTTATCTTTTTGTACTAAGTGGTTGACCGGATTAGATCTCCAGACATAAATGACCGGACTTCAAATCCGGCTAAAAGAGGATTGAATTTCATTAAGTTTAGATGAAATGGTGGTGTAACCGCGAGAGAGATGAAATGGCGGTGTAACCGCGAGAGAGATGAAATGCGGTGTAACCGCGAGAAGAAAAGAGTCTATAACAAATATAAACAAAATGTTTGTATTTGTACATATTTGATTTTAAATTTGTTATTTTGGAAAATATGTTATTGGTATGAGGTTTGTGCACTCACTAGACCTTTTTGGTCTAATGCTCAATTGTTGGACTAACCTGTTTTGCAGGTCATCATACATCGCAGGACAAAGGAAAGGGGAAAGTCTAAATGATGAAATTTAGTTACTTATATATGTATAATAGAAAGTTTTTGTTAGTTTATGTTTTGTAACAATATTACATTTTATTTTATGAGTATAATCATGTGGATTATCTGTATATGGGAAAATGTGGGTTGTTACATGGAAGGTCTAGTGAGTTCCCTTTTTCTATCCTTTTTTCTAAGAACATGAAGAACTTCAAAACTAACAAATCTCTTCAAATCTTTAAAATCGAAGATCAAAAAGCAAAATCAAAAGAATAACAATGAATCACTATGTAAAAACGAACACAACGATCACAATTTGAACAACAAAACATCCTAAGATGAGAGATTTGAAAGAAATTTATGTAGATCTAGGATGAACAATCAAGAACACTATGAACTTTAAGAATAAAATCATGAATTTCCAGAAAGTTTGTGCAATCCTTGATGACTTCTTCAATTAGATTTCCTGCAAATCTGCTTTGATACCAATTATAAGTCCCAATATTGATCAATCTTCCATGAATCCTTCAAGAACATCAATGGCAAAAAATATTATCTATTAAGATCAAGTAGGAGAAGAGAGAGAGAGAGAGAGAGAGAGAGAGAGAGAGAGAAAGTCAACACCCAAAACTTACTCAAACTCTCATATACATAAATGATATTACAATTAGAATCCTTACTAAAATTACAATGCCAACACCCTTTATATAGGGTCAAACTAGACAAAATAGTCAAAGTCAAACTATCCTAATAAAAGTCAAATACGACAACTTTTATACAATTATAGACACTTTTATCTTTCAAGATGAATACAATTTTACATTGATTCTCAGTCCTAACAAGGTCCTTTAAATCTAATGAGGAAGCCTCCTTTTATACGCTTAGGTCTAACAAACTGTACTATATAATAGGCATGAAACTCTAAGCTAACTGGTCTCCATCCTTATCTTTGACTTCCCTTGAATAGCAGAGCAGACTTGGTCAAGCCGCCTTAAATCTATTAGACGCTTGCGAGGATATCTGGGTTAACACACGCGCGTTCCGTAGAGAAGGTAGCCAGAAGCTCTGCATGAACATATAGAAGTTCTGCATGTACTATGCAGAGGCTTTACATATGCAGAAGCTCTGCATATGCTGAAGCTCTACATGTACTATGCAGAGGCTCTGGGTCCTGGAGTTGTTTCTTTAAGTCAAGCGCTTATGCTTTTTGGCGCACAAGGCTTGAGCGTTCACGGAGATAGAGTGTGGGCTCTGTATGAATGGAACCTTCACTCTGAGTAAGAGCTCTGGTTCTTGATCTTCTGCATGAGAGCTCTTAGCCAGACAACTTCTATAGACTAAGTCCTATTGACTAGAGCAAGACACTTCTTACTTACACTTTCACAAGTTGGGTCTAACAGTTTAGCAATAGGTGCTTGTCGAGAGACTACCTATTCTTCAAAGATGTCTTCAAATAAATGAGCTAACTCTGATTCATTGGGTTTGCCAAGGGATGAATTAGTGCCAAGGGATGAATTAGAGGCTCTCTGTTGTAGTACGAGTCCTGAACTGTTGTGTCCAGAAGTCATTGGTGAAGAATCATCAAAGGACACATTGATGCTTTCGATAATGATCTTTGTCCTTCTAACAAATACTCTGTAGGCCTTAGCAGTTTGAGAATAACCTAGAAAGATTCCTTTGTCAGCTTTCTTGTCGAACTTGCCAAGATATTCCCTATCATTGAGTACAAAGCATTTGCACCCAAAGACATGAAAATATTTGACATTTGGTCTTCATTGGTTGATGAGCTCATAGGGAGTCTTCTGGTGCCTTTTGTTGATGATTGACGGGTCCTGGGTGAAGCATGTAGTGGAAATGGCTTCAGCCCAGAAGGTGATGGGTAACTCCAATGAAGCAAGAATGGTCCTTGCTGCTTCCACTAAGGTTTTGTTCCTTCGTTCCACTACTCCAATTTGTTGTGGAGTTTTGGCTACTGAAAAGTTCTGGGAGATGCCTTCACTGATGAGATATTCATCAATTCTAGCATTTCTGAATTCAGTTCCATTGTCGCTTCTTACTTTAATGAGTTTGCATTGTAGAAGGACTTGGAGCCTTTTCATCACCCCGATGAGGAGTTCAGAACGTTTGATTTCTTCTTTACCAATTCAACCCAAGTGTATCTAATGTATTCATCAACTAGTACCAGGATGTACTTCTTTCTAGAGAGGCTTTGTGTAGATATAGGCCCACAGAGGTCGATATGGATCATGTCCAAGGGCTTAGAGCAGGAGGTTTCTGACTTTGTTATGTGGAAGGCCCGTTTTAGCTTCCCCATCTCGCAGGCTAAAGCATAGATGATCTTTTTCAAAGTTGAGATCAGGAATCCCCTTGACCAGCTTCTGTTTGGCTAACTTCTTAAGAACATCAAAATTCAGATGTGAAAACTTCTGGTGCCATAGACAATTTTCATCGCTCTTATGGGATACAAGGCAGAGAGTGTCTTTTCCCACAGAAGATTGAAAGTCCAGAAGATAGAGATTCCCTTCTCTCTTTGCCTTGATGATGGTTTGGTCTGGCTTTGTTTCGATGATGCAGAAACCTTTGCGAAATCTGACTTCAAGACCCTTGTCGCAGGACTGGCTTATTCTTAGTAAGTTGTGCTTTAGACTTTCAACATAAGACACTTTGCTGATGAAGATATTGCATTTGATGAGTGTGTCGTATCCCTTGATGGTACCCTTGCTATTGTCTCCAAAAATGACAGAGCCTCCAGGTTTTTCGATGAAGAAGGACAACTGACTTTTATCACCAGTCATGTGCCTGGAGCAATCTGAATCCATATACCATGGTTGTACATGTTGGTCCTGCAAGACAGGTTAAGGGTTTTTAGGTACCCATTTCATAATGGGTCCTCGTTTGTTAGTCGGGGATACGACCTTTTTCTTTTCATCAGCCCTCTTGGGATTAGGCTGATTTCCATTACCCTTAGCCTTTGCAGGCTTGGATTTTTTTTCATTTCCCTTGGCTTTTGTGGGCTTGGGCGTTTTCACGTTTTCATTGGTTTGAACATTGTAGCAATAGACGTGTTTGGAAAACATGCAGCGATGAGTTAACATGTGATTCCTCAGGTTTTGTAAAAGAGTCAAACATTGACAATTGGGATTTTTAGGACAAAATTTTTTAACTTTCTTTTTATTCGATGAAGAATAAGTAAAAGCAGAGGATGAAAATTCTGTCCTAGCATTGATTGTTTTTACAAACTTCCTATCTAGTGCAGATTTTTTATTTGTTTGGGCAGGCGTGGGTTTTACTTCTTTCTTGAGGCGGGCCACTTCTGTTTCTGTTCGCGAGTAAACTTAATGAATTTAGATGAAGTGCTTGGGCCATGTGAAGTATCGTTGGCAGACTTGGCATTACTCATTTTTTTTCCTTTCTCTGAAGCTTTCATAGGTTCTGGAACATCAGATTTCATTGGGGCCTTGAAAGTTTGAGGTTTCTTATCCTCAATGATATTTGGTGATTCACAGACTATCTCTTCTTCAGAGTCAGAATCAAGAAAGTCTCTCGCGGATTTCTCGAAATCAAAATTCTCATGGATGTTTGTGGGAGCAATGGGTTCAGAGGTTGATGGTTCAGAGTGATTTGTTGAGGCTTCCATCGCTTCTGTTTTCTTAGATGAACTTCCAATGTCACTTGGATGGTTCATCGATTCATCAGATGATGGTTCCTTACTAATATTCTCTTTCTCATCGACAACACTTGCTAATGAACTTGTAGGATTGATGACTAGAGGCTATGGTTTAACCATAAGGTTTCCATCGGTCTCTGGTGTGGAGGCATCATTCTCTTCATTAGAATTCTTACTTGTGTTGCTCTCATACACCACATTTTCAAAATCCTGTCTCAAGATAATAGTTTTTCCATCGACTTTAACCCTTCTGAAGTTTCCTTTAGGTTTTGGGAAAAAGTCGGGTTTTTGAATGCATCCAAGTTTGGAAGTGGATTCAAGGGTGGATTTCTTTGATTCGATGAAAGAGTGCAATTCATTGAATCCAATCCCTTGATAATCCTTTTGACCGTTAAGTTTTTCATAGACGTCTTGGGCATTCATGTATTTCTTTATCATGAGTTCATTGGTTTGAAGCTTCTGATGAAGAATCTCCCTTTCTTTTTGGAAGAAATCCTTAAGAGCCACTAAGTTTAGCCTTTCTGCCTCAGATTCCTTTAGGGCCTTTACCTTCTTTTCTAAATCCTTAGTTATTTTCTTGTTTAGATCCAGAAGTTTTTCTACCTCTGATTTTTTGAGCGATGCGATGCAAGTTTTTTCTTTTTCCAGTTTAGCTTTTTCTTCGATGAGAAGATTAGTCTCTCTCTTGTAGAAACTGGCTTCTTTTTCCGCTTTTATCCTTTCAGATTTTTCAAAATTCAATTTTTCTTTAAGTTTTAGAAAATCTTCTGAAAGTTTCATAACCCTTAACTCTAGCTCTAATGGAGTAGTGCTGGTTTCATCGATGGAAGGGTCACATACCTGATCATTTGAGTCAGAGGCAGATTTTGCATTGGACGTGGCCATGAGGCATATGAGTGCCTTGTCTTCTTCATCAGACGAAGAATCAGACACCCAATTTTCCTTTTTAGCCATCAGGCTTCAATCCTTCGGATTGTACTTGTAGTTATTTTTATAGTAGTCAGCATCCTTCACCAAGCATCCTCTACATTCCTTTGAAAAATGTCTTATCTTCCCGCATCTGTAGCAGCAAAGATCATTTTTCCTACCGTCTCCTTCTCTTCTCTCCTCTCTTTCTTCTCTTCCCTCTCTTATTTCATCCTTCTGATGGAACTTCATCGGCTTCTGGTCATATGATGGCTGGTACTTCTCCCTTCTGGAGTCTCTTCTTTCATATGGCTTCTTGACAAACTTTTTCTGGAACTGCTACGTTATCAAGGTCAGAGACTTGGCAAAGGCTTTGAGATCATCATCAGAATTAGATGGCTCTTCTACGGATTCTGACTCTACTACCAATGCCTTCTTGTTTTTCCTCCTGTGATCTCTAGTGGAGGTCCTTGAAACTTCTTTTTCTTCTGCAGCAAGGGCAAGAGGTCCACCAATGGACACTTTCCTCTTCATTATGTCCTTTTCTTGTGCAGCAAGAGTTCTATAGACATCATGAAGTGACCAACTGTCTAAGTCCAGATTTGCTTGGAGGGACATCGACATATGAGTCCACTCATCACCGAGACTCTTGAGAAAGAAAACGTTGTTTTCTTCTTTCGTTCTGGAGATGTCATTTCGGCGACATTGATTGATCAATGTGTTGAAACGATCATAATTCTTCTAAATTGGTTCATCAGCGGGAGCCTTGAAGTTGGTATATTTGTTGAGGCATTGAGCCCTATGATTCTTCTTCATTTTCGCACCTCCTTCCAGTTGGCTTGCCAGCTCGTCCCATATTTCCTTTGTTGTGGTGCATGCGTCGAGGGACTAAAAGAGGTCATTGGGAATGGCCATTACGATCAACATCTTTGCTTTCCTGTCTGCCTCTACACACTCAAGATCATCATCGTCCCAATTCTTTTCATCTTTGGGCATAAAGTAAGCAGCAACTTCTGCAGTAGTGCTTGTTCATGGGACTCTTGGAACAAGAGTCTGAGGAATGTAAGGACCCTCAATGACAGATCTAAGGAGATTCTTGTCCATCCCCTCCATGAAGTTCATCATTCTTATCCTCCATTGCGGATACTCTTCTCTTTGAAGAGTTGGAGGTTTGGTGAGGGAACCTACACTATATGCAGAATTCCAGTTGGCCATTGAAAATTTTGAAGAGAAGAAAAATGCGCTTTTTGGAGATGAATAGTATGCACTCGAATTTAAATGGATGGAAAAACGAATTGAGAGATTTGATATGATCGTTTTGATTGGCTCTGATATCAATTGTTGATCCTAGATCTCTCAATAACACTAATAATTAAGCTATAAATAACCTAAATATATAGTATGGATGGAAAAAGTGAAGAACACTCAAGAATACAATAAGAATATTCAAGAATATAATTGACTGCCGAATGGTTCACTTTAATTCAAATGATTAGATGGAAAGTGTAAAGGACTACATGAAAAGTAAAGCCTATTTATACTATAAAGCTAATTATGGAGATTGCTATCTCTGGAAGACATTTAGCAAATCTCTTATGAATAGGAAAACAATCTAGACTAATGGAAAGCAAATAAAGCTAAGTATGGAATGAAGAATCCAGCTGTCGATTTATCATCTCCAGCTGTCTTCTATGGGGTATGTTCAACCATGTCTTTGTGATCTTCTTCAACGGGTGCCTCTGGTTGAACTGTCGTGGAAAACTCCAAGTGTTGGTAACCAAAGGGGTTATGGAGATGCGCAGTTCATCACACCTATGGATGTTCATCGCTCCTCTGGTTGTATTGGACACTTAGTTTTTTTGCTTGAAAGTCTTCCATCGGTCTTCTGCTCTTTCACACTTGTTGTTTTTCACTACTTTTACAAATATGAGTTATGGGGTCTAACATTTATCATGCAAATCCTTTAATTGAGTATCCAGTTCTTTCAATTCTGATGGGGCCAATTGGTACGACGCCTTGGCTACTGGTGTTGCCCCAGGTAAAAGATCAATTCTAAATTCAATAACTCTATCTGGTGGTAAACCAGACAAATCTTCTGGAAAGACTTCTGGGTATTCATTAACAATTGGAATCAATTCCTGCTTTCCTTTCTCTTTCTTTGCATCAATAATATATGCCAAACATACCTGACGTTTCTTTCGAATACATTTTCGAGCTTTCAATACAGACAAAAGGCTAGTGTGATGACTCTGGCGATCACCATAAATAACAATTGATCCTCTGTTTAGAAAAATGATTCTGATCATTTTCTTATTACAGACAATACTGGCCTAATGTTCTACCAACCAATCCATACCTACTACTACATCAAACTCTTTCATCGGCATTGGGAATAACTGAATTGGTAGCTCTTACATCCCTCAATAACAATAACGTAGTTATTGGATACACTAGTAACAAATTCCTGACTATTAGCAGTGTCAACTACTAATTCATCATCAAGTAGCACAGAATTCAGACATGCAAATTGAGCAAATGATGGTGATACAAATGAAAAGTTTGCACCGGAATCAAACAACACCTTAGCACGTATAGAATTCAGAAGGAAAGTACCTATTACTAGATCTGGCGCGGCCTCTGCCTCGTTCTTTGTCATCTGGAAGGACCGACCCCGTGCCCCTCCTTGCGCTCCTCTGGATACATTGGATCTTCCTCGAGTACCCGATACATTACTTCCCATAGTCAATTGCGGAGTTCTCAACAACGGGCAGTTGGGTCGAATATGATCTAGCGAATTACAATTAAAACATCTTCTATTGGCTGGGCAACTTCTTGACAAATGACCTGCCTCACCACATTTGTAACATTTTCTTGGGTCTGATTTACAGTCCCCTTGGTGAACCTGTCAGGACTGAGTACAGACTTTCTCACCGACTTTCTGTTGAATTCTATTATCATACTTCACCAATTTTGACTCTTGAAAATTAGATGAAGGCCCTTCCCATTTCCTTTTCTTTACAAATTTACCCTCTGACTGTCGGTTCTTATTCCGCTCTGTAACTTCCGCTACATCCATAGTTAATGAAAAGGTAGTAGGGTTTATAGCAATGACAAATTCATGGATCAAAGGTTTTAAACCCCAAATATACCTTTCCACCTTCCAGGATTCTGACGAGATGTAATGTTCAGCAAACCGAGAGTACTCAATGAATTTCTCAGTATATTCCTGAACAGTTCTGTTGCCCTGTTCCAATACAGCCGTCTTGGGATAGAACTGATCTTTGAATTGGTTTGCAAATTCCGCCCAAGATAGTGTTTGTAAGACATCTGTTTGGCCAAAGACTCTACTTCCCACCAAAATAGAGCATTGGACTTCAATACAGATACGGCAAATCGAACTTTATTTACTTCTGGACACCGAATGGTGTTAAACATAGATTCGATCTCCTTAATCCAACACATTTGCCTTTACTGGATCTCTTTCCCCAGAGAAAGTTGGCGGTTTACAAGTCAGTAACATCTTGATGTCTCCTTCCTTCTTGTGAGTAACTGGAACAGAGGGATGTACTTCCACTCTTTCCGTTTCAACCCTGGCCGGTATTCCCATGATAGATGTCAAGGTTTCACTTAACATCCCCATTTCCTCTGCCAACATATCTCTTGTTATGTATTCTAGGTATGGCACCTATTCCTCTTGAACATTCCTGGAATGAGATTCTTCATGTTCAAAATATGCCTCAACCTGACCCCTTCCTCGTGTCTGGCTTCTTCCTCTGCCTCTTCCCCTTGTTCTTCCCCGATCTCTATTTCCAGAAGTACTCATTGGAATATTAACGGGTGATTCCTTTCTTTATTCAGACTCATGATGAGCAATTCTATCAGATCTCCGCGTTTGGATAGACATCTGCAGATTTCAATGTTAATGATCACGTATTACATTCCCAAATATAATGAAGTATTTAAGTCCATATATGTAATTGTAAATTTATAATTACATTGGCGAGTTGTAATTAAAATTTACCTTACACACTTTCTTTTAACTCATCATATTTATTTCCAATGGTGCTAACTATGTACGGGACCCCTAACATGTAATGAATTAGTTTATGTCTAGGTACCATGTAGTTAAATACCTAAAATCCCTTAAACTCAGGTTCTCATACCACTTTCTGTAACACCCCATTCCACACATTGCATGTAACACATACTTCAATTATAAGAAATACATGTTTATACACCATTCAGGTCCCAAAGTACAAGAATCTACCATACATAATACATGGTCCAAAAATTCAAAATACATTTCTTGTACTAATCATCCTTTCCTATCAAAACTATAAACATCATGGGCAAATCTTCATACATACATGCATATAGAAAAATGTCACATTATCCCCTTCCCCTTACCCTCAGCGCCTCCTGCAATACATATTTAAAATCACAAAATGAGGGTTAGACCGGAAAGTCTAGTGAGATCCCATTTTCTATGTCATTACAGGGTGAAGATCACCAAAACTTATTTAAAACAACTTTTCATATATATATATATATATATATATATAACAAATATATGAACAAGTAAAACATAATACCAATACCTTTCGAATTTCAAAGTCATTCGCTCAGCTTTTAAATAACATACCCAAACCCAAATAGGTTTGAACCAACCAGGTTTCAAATAAGGCCACTTTTAAACCTTTTCAATTAAAAACTAGGTTTATTCAAAGTTTCCGGCCAAAACCTGTTATCATCTTCTCAATAACATTCAGACTATGATTTCCAATAATAACCCTGATTCTAAATCTTTAAATCACAAAGAAATAAAGATTTCAAATCACAGTAATTTTAAAGGATATAATAGTAAGAGTTATATAATACATCACACATACAAATGCCACCCTTATATCCAAAGGTACACCTCTCCTTGATATGCCACCCTTATCCCATGGTATACCTTTCCTTGATATGCCACCCTTATCCCATGGTACACCTCTCCTTGATATGCCACCCTTATTTCCTCATTAAATCATTTTACAAAATATTTCCAATTAGAACAGGCCGTAGTCATAAATGTCTTAATGGAATATCATTAGTTCAAAATCATCTTTATCAGAATTCTCATTCTTTATCATCATAAAAGAATATTATAATGATGACTTATTTGAACAAACACTTTAATCAAAAGCATAAATCCAATCAACCTTAACAATTTGGTCATCATAGACTTGGTCGGACTTCATCTCCGGTCAAGTCTTGGCTGATATATTAACCCGGACAACAAGTCCTCTTGTCCGATTTACCAATCCGGACAGATTTAGAATTTCCCGACCCAACTTTGTCTGATGTAAATTTACATCATTTTCTAACATTTTCAAATCCGAACCTCACTCAATTGGATTACGTATTTCCGCTCAAAACCTTGATCGGTTTATATCTAAACCGGACAACATATCTTTCGATTTATATTTAAACCGAGCAGCCTTTGATCGTATTCCTACTTTTCCGTTTAAAACATTTATCCGGTTTTCAAATATAGAATCTCATCAACATAATAATCCGATCAACTCTATGATCGATTTCTTCTTAAAACGGACAATACTGTGTTCGATTTATAACAAATCTGAACAACACGTACCCGATTTATAACCAAGTCTGGGTAATTATTCATAACTCAATTCAGAATTTAAATCATGAGAAATTACTTTTCAAGATAAAATGAGATGAATCGAATTACTCACCTTATGCAATTTCTTTTGAGATCCAACTTCTTGAATTCAGTCAATAAGAAATCTGACCACCACACTCTTTTTAAAACACTCTCTAGCTCTCAAAATGGCCAAGAGTTTTATTTTAAAACTTCACCTTGTATTTATACTTTCCTTATCAGGAAAGTCGGCTACCCCTCCTACTCACATACATGCATTTCAAACACTCATGCATACACATTTTATACATTCATTCATGCATATATAATAACATATATGCATTTCATTTTATCCATCATGCATGCATACAATTTTATTATATGCATACCTTCAACTTTATTCTTAGTCATGCATATTCACATTATGCATACAATCCACATACTCACATGATCAAATATACCAATTTATCATGATGTCACAAACATAAAATAAATAATCATGTATTAGTTACCTCAGGTGATAACCAAGACCCGGTTATCACAGACATGTACTTTATATGTATATTTTCCTTATTACTATTTATTAAGGCAATTTTCTTTATGTTGCTTTGTCATCATCAAATAGGGGGATATTATTGATCCTCTCTCTCATTGATTTGATGATAATTCTTTTTACCTTTTGAAGTATTATGTTTCTGTTTCTTTCAGTTCCAGCGATCATCATTCAGTCTATTCAGTAATCGCTAAACATGTATTGTAAATCCTACAACGACAACGATACTTCAAGAAGACAAAACTCACACCAAATAACCTTCAGTGAAAGTCGGAGACTGAAACCGAAGATTAGTGACTGGCATGTTTGTGATCTGAAGTGGTATTCAGTGATTACAATGTGGTCAACATATGTGTGAAGATTGCCCAATCTTCAGCAAATGCAGAAGAGACCATCAGTGTTATTCCAGCATTCAACGATCAAATGAAGCTTGTTGTGCAATATTGTTTTGTCTTGTCCTTCCACACACAAAGAACAAACCCATACCCTTTCTAGAGTATAGTACAGCATGGAGCCGACTAGACGACTCTAGTTCCCACCAACTCCACAAAAGGATGTTTGCTCATGAATAGACAATTGTACCATTCACTGTAGCAAAGGACAAGCTTTCCTCCTAAAGCATGACGCGTGTTCAAACCCTTCTGATTTGCATTTAATCAATGGGTATAAATAGATTAGTGCTCTCTCCAAGCCGAGAACACACGCATATACGCACACATCTAAAAAGAACACTTACGCTTATCTTCAAGCAAGTTAGAATCCCTCTCTAGAATTCTAAAGTTCTTACCCAAGAAGAACATCTTCCTTTCTTTATCTTTTCAGCAAATCTTTTCTATTTTGCTAAGTATATCTGTGTGTAAACTTAGATTGTCTTGAATTGGCTATCTTTACCTTGTCTATTTCTGCAAACAATCTGCAAAAATCTGTATTGATCTTTCTCTATCAATATATATTTTTAAATACGAAAGTTTTTTGTATTTGTATTCATCCCCCCTTCTACAAACTGTTCGTCTAAAACTCTTGTAGACCCGGCTGGGACATTCACAACAACTCAATACATTGTCTATCATTACCTTCAAGTAGCTCATCCATGAGTTGACATCTAGTCATTGCAAACATATTTATCTTTTTTCCTTTTCAAACGCCTTTGTCGCAAGTGGAACATATACAAGAATATGGCGTTGAGAAGTATGTTTTTTTGTTATTATCCATGATGATTTAATTAATATCCATGATGATTTAATTATTATCCATGATAAACTTGTTAAAAGCATAAAAAAAATTATAAATAAAAGTTTGTTCAATATCAAATGCATTACCAAATAACAACTTGTTAACTACTAAAAACTTGTTCAAATACAAAAACTACGTAACCAAATAGTCAAATATCAAACACATAAGCAAATAACATGTTCAAAATCAAAAAAACTACTCTTATAAGTCCAAATTTTCTTGTCGTCCTTGAAATCCATGATGTTAATATATCAGCGTCTGAAGGGATCATCAACCATATCTCTCTTAATAATGTTGACTGGCCAAAAATGCCAATGGTTGCACTATAAAGAGGACTCCTTGTACCAAGGCCAAGAGTGTTCAACCGTTTAATACAAGCCTTTAGGTTTGAGGTTTGTTTTGCAACAAGTGTCTAAAGTGCACCTCTCATTTCAAAATCCAATTCATCAATATCGACCTTGGTTTTACTTTTCTCATTCGGTCTAGACGGAGTTGCACTAGATTCATCAACAGTTGGTCCTTCGTCCTCATCTCCATCTTCCTTATTTTGGGTAGTGTGGATATGAGATGTAAATGATGATGATGAAACTGTAGTCCTCTCACGGGTTGAACTAGGGGCATAAGCATGAGATCAAATAGCAAAAGTTCCCTCGAACAAAGCTATATATAATTCAGGAAAAGCCAATGGTGATGTTTCTAAAGTTTTGGCTTTTGGATGTCCATACATCCAAATTAAAGATATTTATTTATATAATACTCGTGATATTGTCTTTACTATCTAAAAATGAAAAAAAGAATAGAAACTAACCTTGAAAAATTCTTCCCATTCTTGATTAGATAAGGTGAACATATTCATTATGGGGTCATAAATATTCCTTGTCACTTAAGACCCAGCCCGAGTACTTTTCTTTTAAATAATCGTACTAATTTTTCAATTGTTTTTGGGTTAGCTTCACATGGCACACTTCCTCAAGCTTTGTTGCCAACTTTGCCCAAGTTCGTTTTCGAAGACTATCTCATTTCGACCCACTTTATTGACCTCTTCTATACGAGTTTCTAAAAAGCATTTGATAATTTCATTTGTCCGCCTTACAAGTGCATTCTCGTCCATCACTAATTAGCACAAGAAAGAATCACATATTGTATTTGATGAATCAAAACCTTCAAGTAATTGCAAATAAGAAGCGCGTATTGTATTTGATGAATCAAATATATATAAACCTAAAATCAAGTAAACCATGAATTAAAACCCATTTACCAATTTATGCTAATAAAGTACGCATAATGATGTTCTGAACCATATTCAGTCAAACAAAAACAAAAACTAATTAGTTGTTTTATGAGGATGATATTTTTCCTATAATTGGATTACACTGTTGTTCTTTATAGTTTCTTGTGAGTATTTGTAAGGGTTTTGATTGTTTTATGTGGTTCTTCTTGGAGAAATTAACATCTTGTTTGTAAGAAGATGAATTGTAATGATGGCGATGCAGTGACAATTTAATGTCATATAAATTGCAAACCCAGTAACCAAATCTCAAGTAATTACCAAAGTTGAACACATAATCTCATCAAGCTACTGATGAAAAATTAGTTCAAAACATGTGTACGTCATAAATAATTCAAAATATCTAAATTAAAAATAATAACGAAGATGGAATCAATGAAGTGTATTATTACGATAATTTATATCCTTAGAGTAAGGATAAAAAATTACGTAAAACAAAAAAAGGTACTTGATGCTAATATGAATTATAGGATTAACTAAGGTCCTCGATCTAAAAGAGAGATTAAAAGATATGATAGATTTATTCACTCTACCAAAACCAATCCATTTGTGGTATCTTATCCTAAAGAAAACAATAAACATTATCCAAACAAATTGGAAAAGTGGTTTGCGAGAAGGCCTGTTTTCTGAAGGCGGGGTCAGGCCTTAAAATTTGTGCTTCTCTGTTGGTCCTTGTGGTGAGGAAAAGAATTTGATTTTGGATTTCTTTCTGATCCTTTGAAGTAGTTGAGTTTTTTTCGCAATGGACTTATAACTCTTGAAGCTGTTGAACCTTGCGTAAGAAATGTTGTAGAAAAGCATCACATTGATTATCAACTTACTGGACTATGTAACTCGGAGTCCTGGGAAGGTGGACCTATGAGTGGCTATGAAAGCACAGACAATGGGAAACTGAGTTTTGATTATAGACAAAAAAAACAAGGGCTTGACGATGATGGCACCTAGCAAAATCCAATAGTTGCAAGTTTTGTGCATAAATGAGCATATGCCGCTTGTGCCATACTTTAACCACACTTTGGAGCATGAGATGTAACTTTTACAATTTCAATGATGTTTTATATTCTTGTACACTCTTTAGTATCTGTTCTTGACATTTTAATGTATGTTGAACATGTTGATCCATGGTCATCTCTGCATGTGGAATATTTGTAGCCACCTCTAATTGCCAACCTATGGATAGCCATATTTGGCACACTTGTTGATCATTTAAATAGCCTTATGTGTTATACAGTAGTAATTTTACTTTTATCATGTATTTTTTTTCAACTAGACCAAGTAGATATTCAAGGTTCAAATTTAGAAGATGCAAAGGTAAGACATGATCAACTTTAAGTGTTGTTCTCCATGAAACTTCTAACTATGTGAATCAGTACGAAAAGAGATTCATCCACTGCTACTTATTAACACTGAAATTCCCTAGCTAATAGATGTTCCAAGGATTACCTTAGCTTTTCATTTACTTATATGCTTTCATCTCTTCCCATGTATTTGATGTGCACTCACTAAACCAAAGCTGACCAATAGAGTTCCTTGAACTTGGTACCTCTTTGAAACTCGTTATTAAATGACTTTCTAGGCTAATGTTGTTGCTGTTGTTGTTTAGCAAGGTCATCAAATATGGTTGATGTTGATCCTCTCTCTCAATGCTTTGATGATAATCCATTTTCACTTATACGTTGTATTTATGTTTCTGTCTTTTCAGTTCCAGTGACCTTCACTGAGTATGTTCAGTGATCGCTGAAGAACTTGCATTGTAAATCTATCAGAGACAGTAATACTTCAAGAAGACAACACTCACACCAAAGAACCTTCAGCAAACGTCGAAGACTGAAACTGAAGATTAGAAACTGGCGAGTACGTGATTTGAAGCGGTATTCAGTGATTACAAGCCTGTCTACATATGTGTGAAGACTACTCAAGCTTCAGCGAATGATGAAGAGACCTTCAAGTCATTCCAGCATTCAACGATCAAAGGAAGCTTGCTTAGCACGATTGTTGTTGTCTTGTCCTTTTACACACAAAGGATAAACACCATACCCTTATGAAAGTTGGTACGGTACGGAGCCGACTAGTCGACTCTATTGTCCACCAACTTTAGGTAAGGATGTCTGCTCTTGAATAGTGCTTTTTGTACTATTAACTGTAGCAAAGGACAAGTCTTCCTCATAAAGCTTGACACACACTCTAACCCTACCATATTGCATTAAATGAACATTTAATGCACTGAGTATAAATAGGAGTGTTTCTTCTCCATGTAGAGTGCGCGCAACTCACTTTCTAACCCTAATTCTTACTTCAAACATTTTCTAGCTTAAGTAAAGGATCTTCTCTACAACATTTTTTTTCTTGTATTTGCTAAGACTTGGTGTGTAACTAAAGATTGTTTAGATAAGTTTTTATCACTTTATCTTTCCGCAAACAATCTTGTAAAATTTGTATTGGTCTTCTTTATCAATATATATTTTAAGTTTAACATATTGTGTTTGTATTCATCCCTCCCCTTCTACAAACTGTTTTACTTTTCTTGTAGACCCTCAAGGGACCAACAAGTGGTATCAGAGCAGTGTTTTCTCTCTCTTTCTGTTTAGCTGTTTTCTGTACTAGTTTATCTCCTTTCTTAGATAACTTTACCGCTTACAAATGGCTTTACAAATTACAAACACACACACAAAAGATAATGGCTCTCTTACCAAACCTCCCCGGTTTGTCCGTGACAACTTTAGTCTCTGGAAAAACCGGATGTCCCTCTTTCTGGAAGGTGTGGATCCTAAAATTCTACATTATATAGAAAATGGACCATATATTCCATTTGTTATTGCTCTGGCTGTTCCAGCAACAGCTACGACTGCCGTGATTCCTGAACGGCAGATTCCAAAGCTCCCACATCAATGGAGCGATGAGGACAAGAAGAAAATAGCTATAGACACGCATACTCGGTCTATAATAGGTATGTCTCTTCCTGATGAGATTTATCACTCAGTGAAACTCAAAACTTCTAAATTCATGTGGGACACACTTTGTGTCCAATATGAAGGACCACTCAGGTTCAAGAGTCCAGCAAGATCAATCTAGTAAGACAGTATGAAAGCTTCTCTGTGGAAAGCCTGAGACGCTGTCTGAAATACATCAAAGATTTAACTGCCTTCTTATTGATCTTAGGGCTGTCAGCAGTGAATATTCTAATTATGAAACTTTAACCAAGTTTCTAGAATGCCTTCCTGAGTCTTGGGACACTTTTTCCATGTGTCTCAAGATGTCGAATGACATGTCCACTCTTTCTCTTTCTACTTTATAAGGGATTTTGCTTAACCATGAGCAATCTCGTCAACTGAAAAGGAATCTTGTAAAAGAGTCCAGGGAAATGAAAAGCTCTCATTTGGCTTTGATCTCTGAGGCTTCTTCAATTGAAACTTCTTCTACTCCTTTTGTTTCTTCTCTTCCTCCTGTTGTTATCACGGAGATAGATTCTTCTATCTCTGAGGACATTCCAGAATCTGATTTAATAGATTTTGATGAGTCCGTAGCACTCCTGACTAAGTCATTTAGGAGGTTCGCCAGTAAGAGAAACTTCCGCAGATATCCTCAGTTGTACCTCAGGGAAAAGCCAAAGTCTGAAAGAATAGACAAGGCTTCAGCTGTTTGCTACAACTGTCACCGAACCGGACACTTTGCAGGTGAGTCCAGATCAAAGAAGACTACGACGCCATCTTCTAAAGCTCCTTCCTCCTTCAAGACCAAAGATGAGAAATACTCAAAACTGAAAGAGAAGTACAAGAAGATGAAGAACAACCAGCGAAAGGCTACAGGCCTTATTGCTGAAGAGCATGACTGGGCCGAGTCATCCGATGAATCATCTTCGGATAAAGAGGATAAAGCTTACGTCTGCTTGATGGCCATAGATGCAGATGAAGAATCTTCAGAAGCGTCTACTTCCTCTGAGCCATCTTCTTCTTCTACTCAGGTATGTTTCCTGTATGAACCCTCTTCTTCTTCTAGTCTTTCTGCACTGGATACACTAACGGTTGACCTTTACAATGCCCTCAATGGAAAATCGAAAGCAGAAATGCTTAACATTGATCTTCAAGAGAAATTGAAGATTTGCCATTCTAAGATCAAAGAACTGACCTATGTCGAGGAAAATCTTAAATATCATGTTGTTGTAAATCAAGCCATCACTGTTGAATGTGAGAAGGCTATCGCTGAGCGTGAGCGAGCAATCACTAAACTCAAGGCCGAGAAAGCTACCATTGAAGGGTGGTGCAAAGATTCCATCAAGGCCTCTGAGATTATTAACGCTCAGATCCCCGCCAAGATAAAGACTGGTCTAGGATTCTCCTATGATCAGGAAGAATGTGTTAAAGATAGGTCCATGCCCAAATTTGGTACCTTCGTCTCTTCTATTCCCAACACTTCTTCCTCTCAGTCCTCTTCTTTTACTGAGAGTCATCTTGAAGGAACTCCTTCGAGTTCTGGGTGCAAAGACAAAGGTAAATCCGTTGTCACAGCATCCCTTCCCAAGAAGTCTAGCAAGTCTAATAGATCTAGGTCTATTTCTTCAGCTTGTAAAACTTCTTTCTCTTCGGGGACTAGGAAATTTGAATCTCATCAAAAATCCAAGTCACAGCTCAAGGTGAACTTTTCACCTAAGGAATCCAATTCCTCAAAGGTTCCTCCTTAAACCAATGAGAAATGAATTCTTGGAGCTGGTCGTGCTTCTAGTCTGATACTTCCTAGCCCTAAAGCTACTCTTAGCTTTAGAAAGTGTAAACACTGCGGTGAGAAAACACATATTGCCAGCAAGTGTCCTTCTGTCGCCAAAGTTGGTTCGCCAGCTAAGGGTAAGAAAGTAACCAAGGTGAAATCATCCACAAAGGCTGCACTAGCAACCAAGGTGAAGAAATTCGTTGAAGCCACTTCTTCAGGTTCAGTGAAGACAACGCCTGCTGAAAACTCTTCAGCATCAGACTTTGTAGTTCCTACCACTGAAGCCTCTTTATTATGCTCAGTGAAGACTTCCATTGTAACTACCTTAGTAGTGTCTGAGGTTGTTCCTCTTTCCACTCAAACCTCTTCAGGTTCGGTGATGCCATCTACTGATGCTTGTTGTTCAGCATCAGATGATGAAGCCTCTAACAAAGCTAGACCCCAATAGCTGGGTACCAATAACATTCTTATTTTGTTTTCTTGTACAAGATATCAAAGGTATATGGTATCTTGACAGCGGATGTTCAAGACATATG
>NC_037532.1:17599775-17619112 GCF_001531365.2 Cynara cardunculus var. scolymus
TAAGGTTGCTCTAACCGGTTCTCGTCTAGAGAATGTATATATCATCAACATGAATTCTCCTCTCACCAAGAATAGTTGCTTCTTCTCCAAAGCCTCATCAGATATTAACTGGTTATGGCACAAACGGCTATCTCATCTCAACTTCAAGACACTCAGTGAGCTGTCAAGAGATGATCTTGTCACTGGTCTTCCTCAACACTCATTTGCAAAGGAATCTCTATGCTTAGCTTGTGAAAAAGGAAAACACAAAAGAGCTAGCTTCAAGTCGAAGCAAATCTCTTTAGTGACTGCGCCTCTTCAGCTATTGCATATAGATCTCTTTGGTCCAGTCAACATGCAATCCCTACCTGGAAAGAAGTTCACACTTGTCATTGCTGATGAGTATGCCAGGTACACTTGGCTATTCTTTCTCAGATCCAAGGATGAAGCACCTGAAGAAATCATTTTGTTCATCAAAAAGATAGAAGTACTAAACGATGTTAAAGTACGATCAGAAGTGACCCTGGCACTAAATTCAAAAACAGTAATGTGGATAACTTCTTTGAGGATAAGAGAATCTCTCACAACTTTTCTTCAGTAAGAACTCCTCAACAGAATGGGGTCGCTGAAAGACGAAATCGAACAATCATTGAGGCTGCTCGATCAATGCTTAGCGAATCCCATCTCCCTACTAAATTCTGGGCTGAAGCTGTCAACACCGCTTGTTTCACTCAAAACCGATCACTGATCGTGAAAAGATTCAAGAAGACAGCCTATGAACTCTTCCATGGACGAAAACCTTCCATAAGCTTTCTTCAYATATTTGGTTGTACTTGTTACATTCTCAGCAACCGCGACCAACTTCGAATGTTCAATTCAAAGCTGATGAAGGAATCTTTCTTGGATATTCGTCTGTATCCAAAGCCTTCAGAGTATTCAACAAACGAAGATAGACAATAGAGGAATCTATTCATGTCATCTTTGATGAATCTCAATGAGCTAATTCAAAACCCATCTTAAATGATGAGGATGAATTAGAAAATTGGATGTTCTCTTACTATGGACAACCTGAAGCTTCTTACAGTGCTCCTCTCAACACTGAATCTCCCGAAGCTGAAGATAATCCACTCATCATTCCAGTTACAGCTAGTCACTCTACCGCATCTTCTTTAGAGATCGCTGCAGTGCCTATTAGCTGTGCTCCTCCTTCTACTTCAAACATTAATCCATCAGTGAATGAAATGCCTTCAGTTTCTGAACCTGTTTCAGTCGCTGAATCTGAGGCTCCTTTATCAATAGTCCTTATTGCTGAAGAAATCATCTTCTATACCTAAACTTGCCTATTCAGATGAAGCCCCTCTACCAGCTCAACGATGGACTAAAAGCCATCCAATTCATCAAATTCTTGGTGATCCAGATGCAGGTATCAAGACACGTCGTGGTCTAGGTAATATATGTCTCTTCGTCAACTTTCTTTCTTTAGTTGAACCCAAGAAAATCAATGATGCTATCTCCAACCCTAGTTGGGTTCTTGCTATGCAAGAAGAGCTCATTGAGTTTAATAGGAACAAAGTCTAGTACCTTGTCCCACGTCCATCTGACAAATCAGTGATAGGCACCAAATGGGTCTATCGCAACAAGTTGGATGAAGATGGTGTGGTAACCCGGAACAAGGCTCGGCTTGTTGCTCAGGGTTATAGACTAAAAGAAGGAATCGACTATGACGAAACTTTCGCACCAGTGGCTAGACTCGAAGCAATTCGACTCTTTATAGCCTTTGCTGCCCATAGAGACTTCAAGGTCTTGCAGATGGATGTAAAGAGTGCTTTCCTTAATGAAAAACTTCAAGAGGAAGTTTATGTTGAACAACCTCCAGGGTTTCTCGACCTCAAGTATCCAAACCATGTCTATAGGTTGGATAAAGCTCTTTATGGGTTAAAACAGGCTCCTCGTGCCTGGTATGATACCCATTCTTCTTTTCTCATCTCTGAGAAATTCTCACGTGGAAAGATTGACCAGACCTTATTTCATAGGAAAGTTAAAGATCACATCATTCTCGTCCAAATTTATGTCGATGATATTATTTTCGGTTCCACTAATCCCTCTTTATGTTTTTGTTTCGTTGAACGCATGAAGAAAGAATATCAGATGAGCATGATGGGAGAACTAACATTCTTTTTAGGTCTCCAGATCAAACAAACTGATAAAGGTATCTTTATCAACCAAAGTAAGTATGTTCGAGACATGCTGATGAAGTTTGATCTATCCAACAGTTCATCTATGAAGACTCCTATGGCTCCTCCACTCACTCTCAACAAGGATCCAAATGGAAAGCCTGTAAATGTTACTGTTTACAGAGGAATGATCGGCTCCCTGCTGTATCTCACAGCTAGCCGACCCGATATAATGTACTCCACTTGCTTATGTGCAAGATATCAAGCTGAGCCTAAGGAATTCCATCTGATCGCTGTCAAACGCATATTCATATATCTTAAGGAAACTCCTAATATGTGTCTGTGGTACCCTAAAAGTTTAGGTTTTGACCTTTTTGCTTATTCGGATAGTGATTTTGCAGGTTGAAAAATTGATAGGAAAAGCACCACTGGAGGTTGTCAGCTTCTAGGTGGAAAGTTGATGAGCTGGACAAGTAAAAAGAAAAATTCAGTGTCCACATCACCAGCTGAAGCTGAATATGTAGCCGCTGGTAGCTGTTGTGCCCAAATTCTTTGGATGAAAAATCAGCTGCTGGACTACGATCTTCAGTTTTCAAAGATTCCTATTTATTGTGATAGCACTAGTGCTATTGCAATTGCAAACAACCCTGTACTTCACTCCAAGACCAAACATATCGAGATTCTATATCATTTTATCAGAGATCATGTTATGAATGATGAAATTGAACTTCACTTAGTTCCAACTGAGTATCAAATCGCTAATCTTTTCACCAAGCCTCTTGATGAGACAAGATTTAATATCTTGATAAGCGGATTGGATATGTTAAACGCTGAAGATTAATCTTCACCTATTAAACAATCACTCAGTAAGTGAAATGATTCAGTGCTCTATCTCTAACACTGAACTTTTGAGTAAATGTATCTATTCTCTCTCAATGTATGATTACTCTTCTCTTTTCTAAAAACGTAAAATCTTCACTGCAGCTTTCTTCTCTTCAGTGATAAAAGTTTTAAAAGGTGGTCTCAATGATTCTCAACACTTACCACATCTCTAAGTATATCTTTATACTTTTCTTAAAATTCAAAACGATCACTGAATCTCTTCTAATCAGTGATTAAAATGATTTTTTAAATGCCAGTTTCAGTGACTCTCTTATCACTGAATCTGATGTCTTAAAACCCTCACTGAATCCTCCTTTTCAGTGAGAAAATGTTTTAATCAGCCTTATCAGTGTTTCCTTAGACATTGTATGACTCTTCTTTTTCTTAAAAACTATTTATTTTTAAAAGAAAATAGTTAATGAACCGTCTTTATGACGACATTCTCTATTTACTATGCGCGGCGCTTTGAGACGCACAAAAGGTTCTATCATTACGCTACCTCATTTAATGCTATCCAATCTTGGATGAGAACCTGGTATCTTTTTCATCTTGACCACTTTCCCGAACCGTCGTCTTTTCTCTTTCTCGTATTATTTCTCTCTCCTCCTACCTATAAATATGAGACTTCTTCTCCACTTTTCTCTTTACACTTACAAAATTCTTAAACGAACTCTGCAAGAATTCTCCCAAAGCAAGAACTCTCAAAAACCTTCTAAGCACTTTCGACCTTTTCTCTTCTTCATCAAAGGTCGATATCTTCTCTTTTTCCTTATCTTTTGTTTATAAGAAACGTTTAATCTATTTTAAGAATCTTGTTCTCTTAAGTACATTAAACAATAAAGGTTTTTAATCATCTCTGTCGTGGTTATAATCTTGTTTCTTGATACACATTTCTCTTGATAAACCCTAATCTTTTAAGGTTTTACCAAAAGAAGTTTTTACTTGTTCAAAATCTTTTTCTATAATCATAACCAAAAACTCTTGGTTTATTTCTAACAAACCTCTTTGCTTTACTTCTTATTGACACAAACAGATGGCTACCAAGAACGTCAACTTCTTCATTGACGAGATCTCCGTCAAGGCCAACAACCACATTGCCTTGTTGGAGATACCTTCCTCCAAGGCATATTACCAAGATGCGGCTGACTTTCTCAAACAGTCGACCTTGGGCTACGCACTCAACCATGAGCCCATCATGGTGAAAGAACTCCTCCAGCAGTTCTGGCTCACTGTTGAATTTGTCGAAGTCGAAGTCAAGCCTGGACGCAAGGTTGAGCAGATCAACTTCACTTTCAATCGTATGGAAGTGATTTTCGGTGTTCTCACACTCCGGTCAGCTTTCTGTCTTCCCAAGGGCCCCTTCGACAACGAACCCTCTACCGCCGATATCATCGAGCTTCTCGACACCATTGGCTACCAGTAGCCAATAAAGAAGGACTCCAACGCCCCTCTGAAGTCCTTAACGGAGATTGAGAAGAACAGGATGTCAGCTATCTGGCAATGCCTGTTTTCTCATTTCATCCAGTGCATGGATGGAAAAACTGGAGGTCAAGACCAGGCCTCTAGGATCGCCTTAATCATAGGCGTATCTGCGATTCAGCGTCGCAATATAAATTATGCTGGGGTCATTTTCGATGACCTGGTGCTCAAGCTGAACAAGCGCCAGCGAGAAAAGGTGGTAACTTACACCAGGTTTCTTTCAATGGTGTTTACTAAGATCTTTAAAGATCTTTACCCCAAAGAAGGAAACCTTTAGGTTTTCAAGCTTGGATCCAGGATTCTAGATCATAAGCTGAGGGACAGTGATGTGGCACTAACTTCTATTGTGTCCATCACTACCTCTTCTCCTCAGGTGGCCACGACAAGGGTAACCCCCCTCCCCTGCGTCTAGCCAAGCCACCAAAACCACTTCAAAACGACCCTCTCAACCAACTCTTGGTTCTCCTCAGAGAGCCAAGAAGTTCAAAAAGGGGACAGCCACGTCTTTAGCTGGAACCTCTCAAAAGGCTTCAGTTATTGAAACTAGCCTTATCYCYGAGGCGTCTTCTGCTCACCCTCCCAGCTCTTCAGTGATCTCTCTCATCACTGTCGTATCAGTGGTACCTACCCCCACCGCCTCAGTGACCCAAATCACTGAAGGTGTGAATATCAGCGCCACTACCGCTGAACACCCACGTCTCTTCTCGACCATTTTCTCATCTCCCCCTTCCTTGGTCTTTGCACATGTCGATGATGTATCAGCAACCGTACTTCCTGATACTGAGACGCGCACCACTGGACCTGAGGTTGCTCCTCTCGATGCTCCTCTACATACAGATGTCCATCCTCTCGAGGACATCTTTGCTCATGCTAGTGACAATCCTTTTGATGTCACTGATGGCCCATCAGGTATTCCATCTTCCTACCCTTTCTTTTCTTCTAACCTTGAGCTTTCAGCTCACACTTCTTATTTTGCAGGTCCTTCTTGGATGCATCAGTCTGATGCTCAGGAAGTGGAAGAGGAAGAAAGAGAGAAAGATGATGGAAGAGATGAAGAGATCGACGATGCCTATGACATGGCGTCAGACATTAAATTTTCCTTCCAGCCATTGATACCGTCCTCTGCAGGATCAACAAAGTCCACCAAGAGATGCCCTGCCAAGGTGATCTTGATGCGAACTTCCTTGCCATCCAAGCGAACGTTGAAGAAGTTCATATTCATCTCCAGACTCTCCAAGAAGCTTTTTAAGCCAACACCGATGCCATTGTTGTTCTTCACAGCAGGGCTGATGATGCTCAGACTATCGCTGATCAGCAGACTGGCCTTCTTCAACAAATCCTGGATGTTGTCTGTCAACCAGCTCCAGTGATCCCTCCTTCTTTCTCTGCCATTGATCATGCCCAGTTCCATGAGAAGCGTGAGGCAACGACAACTCAAGCCAGTGCTTTGCAAAGGCTAGAAGAAATAATGGTTCTCCAGCGTCAGCGCTTGGACAAACTCTCTGGCCAATTCTCTCAAGTCTTAGCCAGAGAGGGGGAGATGAGCTCCAACGCTGGTGAATCATCTGATGCTATTCCTGCTCCTTCTCAGGTTGTTGGTCCAGTATCAGCTTTAGTTGCAGTTGAAGCTGAGGCTCCCAGAGCTGAAGCGGTTGCTGCTCCTGTAATCCCGACCACCAAAGCTGCTCCAGCTGAGGATGTCAATGCCGTCCCTAAGGATGATGCCCCTACCATCACTGCTGCTGGTGATGATGATGATAATGAAGATGAAGATGATGATGATGAAGAAGATGATGAACCTATAATTTCAGACCCCGAAAATGATCTAGATGTCACCAAGGGAGTTTCTCTCAGGAATTCTGCATCCCAGGGGGAGCAAAGGCAAGGTGAATCTACTCCATCAGGGAACCAGGACCCCAAGTCAAAAGGCAAGACGGTTGTTGAAGAAGGAAACTTGAAGATATTGTTCAATATCCCTCGACAACCTTTGTTTGAAGACTCTACCTCTCAGGTAGTGTTTACTTCAAATTATCAACTTCATATTCCATCAACAACCTACGGTCGACTGGAGCGGGTACCTGATCAACCCGTCTCTTGTGCTCCTACCGACCAGCAGATGTCTCAGCTGAAGGAGTCACTTGACCAGACTAGAGTTAAAATCCCTCTGTGTTCCTCTAGTGGTGGTGAGTTTGACTTCCTATCTGATGATGAAAGACTCGAAGCATTAAGGGCTGAAGAAGAGCTAGAGCTTCAAAAGAAACAGACTGAAGACAGCTTGAAGTTGGCCAAGTCACTAGCAGCGAAGGTCCTTCCCAAGAAAAAGTCCAAGAAAATGGTGAATATTGTCCAAGCCCAAGCTAAACTTCTTTCGATTGCAGAAGCTGAGCATGAGAAAAACATGAAGCTGGTGGAAAAGGACAAGCGATGGAGTGAAGCAAAGCTGAAAAAGAGAATCAGTCCCCGCCCGATTATCAGCGTCAGTATCAGCGGACTATCTAAAGACGGTGGAACGTTGGTCTCAATGCTCATCACCCGGGACAATCTTGATGCCGTTACCGAGTACCCTTCCTACCTTGGCCGTTATGTATACAGTGAATGGATGGAGATCAGACAAGCCATTCAGCGATCCAAGTCGAGAAACAAGATACTTATCGAGGACACCATCAGCGAGCTCATCAAAAGGATGTCCAGGCATGTCAAGGTCCTTGACAGGCCATCTCTGAAGAAAGGTGGGAAGAAGAACTCAAGCTCTCTGATCCTAATGATGGACCATTCCTAAGGAATGAACATGAAACAAGGTTCTCCTTAGATGAAATCCTGAAGGGTCATCAGAGTACAGACATTTCTATGCTAAATCTTGACTTGCCAGATAAGGGTCCCTATACACCCAAGTCTGTGCATTTTAAACCTGAGTTAGGAGTTATATTCCTTGACTATGAAGGTGAAGTCAGATTTCAGAGAATGTGAGAGCTACATCTATGTCCAATGGGTCATTTGGTTTATCTCTTGCTCTGGATAGATGATAGCATGCCTGGAAAAGTCGTAGATCTGAAGATACGAAGGGAATTTCTACGTCGAAGAAACCTTGGTGAAGATGTACCTGGTTACATAGATCTAAGTGTTCTAGAATAGTTTCTCTTTGTAACACAATCCACTTTTCCTTGTAACTTCTTGTACTATGTCTACTTTCAGTTATTGTACTTATAATCTGTAAGCACTAGACATGTACTGTAATACTTGTAATATTTCCCATGATTAATAAAATGAGTATTCATGTACTTCACTGAAAAAGATCCCTGAAAAAAGTAATAGGGACATAAGTCTATGAGTTCCAGTGTTACTTTTCGCATTCACTGACAATCTATAAGTCGGTGAATAAACTTTCATTTTCAGTTTTCGTTCTTGTAATTTTCTTAGATATAACTTAAGGAAAATTCTCAAGCTGAGACTGGCTAACTGAAAAAGATCCCAAAATAGTAAAAAGGGACATGTACTTTATATTTAACTTTTCCTTACTATTATTTTATAAGATAACCTTCTTTATGTTATCTTGTTATCATCAAATAGGGGAGATTGTTGATCTCTCAGTGATTTGATGATAATCCATTTTCACTTATATGTTGTATTTATGTTTCTGTCTTTTCAGTTTCAGCGACCTTCACTAAGTATGTTCACTGATCGCTGAAGAACTTGCATTGTAAATCTATCAGAGACAACAATACTTCAAGAAGACAACACTCACACCAAAGAACCTTCAGCAAACGTCAAAGACTGAAACTGAATATTAGAGACTGGCGAGTACGTGATCTGAAACGATATTCAATGATTACAAGCCTATCTATATATGTGTGAAGACTGCTCAAGCTTCAGCGAATGATGAAGAGACCTTCAGGTTATTCCAGCATTCAGCGATCAAAGGAAGCTTGCTTAGCACGATTGTTGTTGTCTTGTTCTTATACACACAAAGGACAAACACCATACCCTTATGAAAGTTGGTACGGTACGAAGCCGACTAGTCGACTCTATTGTCCACCAACTTTAGGTAAGGATGTCTGCTCTTGAATAGTGCTTTTTGTACTATTCACTGTAGCAAAGGACCAGTCTTCCTCTTAAGGCTTGACACGCACTCTAACCCTACCATATTACATTAAATGAACATTTAATGCACTGGGCATAACTAGAAGTGTTTCTTCTCCATGCAGAGTGCGTGCAACTCACTATCTAACCCTAATTCTTACTTCAAGCATTTTCTAGCTTAAGTAAAGGATCTTCTCTGCAGCATTTCTTTTCTTGTATTTGCTAAGACTTAGTGTGTAACTAAAGATTGTTTAGATAGGTTTTTATCACCTTATCTTTCCGCAAACAATCTTGTAAAATCTATATTGATCTTCTTTATCAATATATATTTTAAATTTGAAAATATTGTGTTTGTATTCATCCCCCTTCTACACACTGTTTTACTAAAAATGACTTCCAAAAAGTAGTTACAACTTTTGAGGTATCATGGAGCCACCACATGGCCTATTGTGCAACACCATCACGAACAAATCATCTACTTCCAACAGGGATGAGAGGGCAACAAATCATCTACTTTTTTAGCACAGTAGTTGTTCCAGCACCCCCAAGGTTGCCTCTATTACTTATATTCAAATTTGTCATATATTATATTGAGAGCATAATATCTTGTGAAAAATTCCATCATTGTGTGTAACATCAACATCCTTTAACTTAAATGAATGTTTCTATTGTGGACATAGTGGTAATACCTGCAACCAAACCCATAGTGCCAAATAATAATACCTGTATCAAAATCCTTGAAACCTTGCTCTATTGCCATTGACATCTATAGACACATATATTAACACAAAATTTGTTCTTTTCTAATATTTAAAATTGTGTTTACAAAGTAAGGGGCCTTTTACCAACTCTTACCGGGTAAGTGTTATTCGGGTAAGAGTGCTGACCCGAGTAAGTGTTGTCCCGGGTAAGAGTGTTTACCAAATGTTTTTTGGTAAGTGCTTACCAACAATAAAATGACCATTATAACCCTACTTGTAATTATATGTTGAATAATATATAATTGTTTTTGTTATTAATAGTTTAATGCAAGGAAAAAAAAACAAAATGCATACTTTAAATAAATGCTTACCAATAAAAATAATACTATTTTACTTCTTTTCATATGATTAACTGCCAAATAAGAGAACAAAATACAATTTTCATACTTCAAATTAAATAGAAAAATATATTAATAGTCATTCATACTTAAATACAAATGGGATATGCAACGTTAATACCAAAAGAAATTGTTTGTTTTTCATCCTATACAATAAAAATTAATTTGAAGCATTTGAAAATAGTTGAGTCGCAATTTGATCCCGCAAATTAGCCATGTATCCATTGTCTTGAGAAGCCCCCAATTGTACTTCAACGACTTCTTCAATGCCTCCTCGATGTTGCTCTTCCTCAGTAAACATGACGTTCTCATCATATTGCATAAACAGTTGATCTTGGATATTACATCTTCTTATAAAATTATGGATTGCAAAAAAAAAAAAATAACATACCGGAAATATTTCTTTGAGGTTTCTGACTCTCTTTGACATGTTCAAAGTTCCATCGAAGGATGTTGGTCTTACGACTTCTCTTGCGATTTCCATCATTCCATTTAACACTTCATGAAAACATATATGAATAGTTTGTGTGGAATGTTAAAATCTTTGTTTAATCATTATAATACGTTCATTATGACCAATAATAGTTAATAACATTGTCATCTTCTCTTCAACACTTATAAGACTATTGGATTGCAACCAATTGTTTTGTTTAAAATGGTTACACAAGAGTATATAAGCATCACGAGATAAACGCATCAATTCATGACGTTGTGTATTAGACCCACGTAATAATTCTTGTGTGTACGCATGTTCAGTCAAATTTGAATTGTTATCTCTTATTCTTTCTCTTATTTCTATTCTTGCTTCAGCTCTTCTTCTCAAATACTAATATACAATCACCACAATCATCATTAATTGATTACGATCCATATAAACTAGCAAACACGAAATATAAAAAACATCGTATTATGTTTCTTACATGAAATAAATCTTTAACATACAATTTGAACAATAAAAACATCAGGTTAAACAATCAAAACTAAAGCGTGACATAATATCAAAATGAATATATTAAAGTTCAAAAACTCATCCATACAAAACATTAAAAAGCGACGAAATTTCATTTTTGTCCATACAACGTCTGTCTAAATATCGTATCAATATCAAACATCAGCTGCCTATTTTAAATTAAGTCGGTGTGCCGTAAAGTTAACCCATGACTCACTGTAACACCCCATTTCCACACATTGCATGTAACACATACTTCATACATAAGAAATACATGTTTATATACCACATAGGTCCCTTAGTACAAGAATCTAACAATACTGAATACACGGTCCAAAAATTCAAAATACAATTCTCGTACTAATCAAAACTATACATGACATAGACAATTTTTCATGCAGATATGCATATAGGAAAATATTACATTTTTCCCTTCACCTTACCGTCTGCACCTCCTACAATACATATTTAAAATCACAAACGAGGGTTAGACCGAAAGGTCTAGTGAGTTTCCTTTTTATGTTATTGCAGGATGAAAATCACCAAAACTTTTATGTAAAACAACTTTTCATATATATAACAAATATATGAACAAGTAAAAACATAATTATCAGTACCTTTCCACTTTTCAAGCAAAACTCACAACTTTCAAACAATACATCAAAACCACAAATAGGTTTGTACTAACTAGGTATATCATAGTACTACTTTTAAACCTTTCTAATTAAACAAGGTTTATTCAAAGTTTCAGGCCAAACCTGTTATTTCCTCCTCAATAACATCCAGACTATGACTTCTAATAAGAACCCTGATCCTAAACTTTTAAATCATAAAGAAATAAAGATTCCAGACCACGGTAATCTTAAAGGATATAATAGTAAGAGTTATATTACATAACACACATACAAATGTCACCCTTATATCCAAAGGTACACCTCTCCTTGATATGCCACCCTTATCCCATGGTACACCTCTCCTTGTTATGCCACCCTTATCCCATGGTACACCTCTCCTTGATATACCACCCTTATCTCTTCATCAAAACTTTTCATAAAACAATTCCATATATAGAACGAACCGCAATTATAAATGTTCCAATGGAATATTATCAATTCAAAATCATCAAAATTCCCATATCTTGTTAAAAGAACAACAAAATGATGATTAATACATAAATCAACACAAAAATCCAGTCAATACAATTTTAACCGGACTTCATATCCAGTCAAACCTTGGCCGGATTACTAATCCGGACAACACTATTCATTGTGTCTATTTACCACTCCGATCAATATAAGGCCCGTGTCCGATTAACCAATCCGGACAGCTTCCCAAGCGATTTATATATTTCAAATTTTGACTAACTCTAAATCGCACAACATCTTAAGCGGTTTAGAGATAAATTGATCATTACCTTAACCGGTTTAAAATCAAGTATGGTAAACCTTCAAAACTCAACTCAATTCAATATGCAATTCAAAATATTTTAAAAGCATTTAACCACTCACTTTTAAAATCTTTTAGAAATAAGATTGAATCCCAACTTTGAATCCACTTGATTCCAATCAAAAGTTATCCGATCACCACTTCTTCTTAAATCGCATACTTGAGATTTCAAAATAGCAAGAAGAATGTAAAGGAAGCTTAACTCCTCTTTTATACTTTCCGTTCAGGAAAGTCGGCTACTAAAGCCTCCTCCCCCTCCCCACATGCATGTTTATAAAAATCAATCATTCATGCATGTAATTTCATTATACCCACACATGCATATAAATCATGCATATATATATATATATATATATATATCATATGTATTTCATATTATGCATATAAATCATGCATACATATATATCATATGCATTTCACATTATGCATATAATTCCTATGCATAAAAATTCTCATACTAGCATGATCAAATATAGCAATTTATCATGCTGTCACGTAATCATTTAACAAGTAATCACATATTAATTACCTCGGGTGATAACTAGGATCCAGTTATCACATTATCCACCCCTCAAAAGAATTTCGTCCTGGAATTCCTTTAATCAAAAATCCACGGATACTCTGATTTCATTTTCGACTCCAATTCCCAAGTTGCTTCTGATCCTTTATGAAACTTCCATTGTACTTTAACCAAACTAATCTCTTTGTTTCTCAACACCTTGATCTTTCGATCAATCACAAACTTCTGGTGTTTCCATAAAATTCAACTTATTGTCCAATTTGGTTTCTGGTAGTGGTACAGCGTGACTCGGATTAGCTAAACATTTCCGCAAGTTCGATACATGAAAAGTATTATGGATCAGACTTAGTTCTTCTGGTAGCTCTAACTGATATGCAACTGGCCCGATTCGTTTACATATTTTGAATGGCCCTACATACCTCGAACTGAGCTTACCCTTCTTTCCAAATCTGATGAGACCCTTCCACAGCGAAACTTTCAACATCACAAGATCATCTACACAAAATTCAATTGGCTTTCGACGATTATCAGCATAACTTTTCTGGCGGTCGTGTGTTGTTCTGATTCTTTTACGAATCTGTTCAATCTCTTCTGAAGTTTCTTGAACAATCTCAGGACCCGTCAACTGTCATTCACCTACCTCGTTCCAACATAACGGCATTCGGCATTTACGTCCATACAATACTTCATACGGTGCCGCTTGGATGCTGGAATGATAACTGTTATTGTATGCAAACTCTATCAGTGGAAAATGATCTTCCCATGATCCCCCAAAGTCTATGACACAGCTTCTCAACATATCTTCAAGAGTCTGGATAGTCTTTTCACTATGCTCGTCAGTTTGCGGATGATAGGTTGTGCTTAGTCGGATTTCAGACCCCAAACCTTTCTGCAAACTTTCCCAGAACATTGAAGTGAAACGACTATCTCTATCAGAGATAATAGATGATGGAACTCCATGTCTGCTTACAATATCTTTGATATAAACCTATTCCAGCTTTTCTAAAGAGTAATTTTCTCTTATAGGTAGAAAATGTGCAGATTTAGATAAGCGATCAACTATTACCCAGATTGCGTCACACCCCTTTGGAGTTCGAGGTAACTTCATGACGAAATTCATTGTAATATGATCCCACTTTCACACAGGAATTTCCAAAGATTGAAGATTTCCATACGGCTTCTGATGCTCAATCTTAACCTATAGACATGTTATACACAGTTCCATATATCTGGCTATGTCTTTTTTCAATCCGGGCCACCAATAAAAAGGTTTCAAATCTCTGTACATCTTATTGGTACATGGATGAATAGAGTATCGAGACTTATGGCTATCATTTAGTATAGTACTCCTGATATTCTCAAAACACGGTACCCAAATTCGCCCTTGAAAGCACATAATTCCTTCATTGTTCGGTTCTAAAGTTGAAATCATCTTACCCAATCTTTCTGACTTGATGATATCTTCTTTCATGGCTTCTTTCTGACATTTCAGAAATTCTTTATGGATATTAGGGACTAAATTTATTCTCATTGCTACAACTTTAATAGTTCCACTCTTTTCTTTTCTACTCAATGCATCAGCTACCATATTGGCTTTTCCCGGGTGGTAGAGGATTTCACAATTATAGTCATTTACATGTTCAATCCACCGATGCTGCCACATATTCAGATCCTTCTGGTTGAATAGATGTTGTAGACTTTTATGATCTGTATAGATTTGGCACTTTGTCCAAAGAAGGTAATGCCTCCAGATTTTCAAAGCAAACACCACCGCAGCTAATTCCATATCATGAGTCGGATATTGCTTTTTATGATCTTTCAATTGTCTTGACGCATAAGAAATCACCTTTCCTCTTTGCATCAAAACACATCTCAATCCTAACTTTGAAAACATCATTGTATACCACAAAATCTTTTGATCCCTCTAGTAGAGTCAACACCAGCGCACTACAAAGATGATCTTTTAATAGTTGGAAAGCCTTTTGTTGATTTTCCTCCCACTGAAATTTAACGTTCTTCCGAGTCAATTTGGTCAATGGCACGACTATCTTAGAAAAATCTTGAATGAACTTACGGTAATAGCCTGCCAATCCCAAAAAGCTTTGGACTTCAGAAGTAGTTTTCGGGGCTTCCCACTTCTCAACTTCTTCTAGTTTAATTGGATCTACTTTCATCCATGCTTCTGATATAACATGACCTAAGAACTGAACTTCCCTTAACCAGAACTCACACTTGGATAACTTTGCATACAACTTCTCTCTTTTTAATAATTCCAGAATCAAACGAAGATGTTTTGCATGCTCGTCTTCGGTCTTAGCGTATATAAGAATATCATCGATAAATACAATAACGAATTTATCAAGATGTTCCTTAAATACCCTATTCATCAAATCCATAAAGGTTGCGGGCGCATTAGTTAAGCCGAATGGCATAACTAAAAATTCATGATGCCCGTACCTAGTTTGGAAAGTTGTTGTAGCAATGTCTTCCTCCCTGACCTTTAGCTGGTGATACCCCGACCTTAAGTCAATTTTGGAGAAATAACTCGCTCCCATCAATTGATCAAATAAATCATCAATCCTTGGCTAATGGTATTTGTTCTTTATTGTCAACTTGTTTAATTCTCGATAGTCTATATACATTCGCATAGATCCATCTTTCTTCTTAACAAATAAGACCAGAGCACCCCAGGGTGAAGTGTTAGGTCGGATGAATCATTTATCTGTCAAATCTTTTAGTTGAGTGACTAATTTCTTTAGTTCTGACGGAGCTAACCGGTACGGCGCCTTTGCCACAGGTTGTGATAACCAGATCTAGTTATTACCCAAGGTAGTTAAGTACGTGATTATCTGATTTAATAATTACGTGATAGCATGATAATTTGATACATGCGGGTATGTGAAGTTGTGCATTAATTGAATACATATATGTATATGTATAAATACATAATATATATATATATATGATTATATGCATAGGCATATTATGCATGTTATGTGCATGGAAGTAGGCTAGTGTGTGCATGTATGCATGTGCATGAGAATGCATGATGTGGATAAGGGAGGGAGGAAGGGCGGTTTAGCTGATCTTTCCTGTTTTGGAAACTATAAATAGGGGTTTTACCCTTCTTTTGCCTGCTTCTACTATTTTGAGAGAATTGAGAGGTTTTTAAAAGAAGTGTTGTCCGGTTTGCTTCAAGAGGTGATTTCAAGTTGATATTCAAGTGTCAAGTTTTAAAAGGGATCGATTTCTAGCATTTTGGTGTCAAAAGATTTAAAAGGTGAGTGGTTTCTAACCTTTTTGTATAAAGATTCTACTGGTTTCAATTGCATGTTCGTATTGTTCTTATTTGGAAAGCAACCATAAATTTTTATTGTTCAAGTGTTTATCCGGACAAAGAGTGTTCGTATTGTTCTTATGTGTTGACCGGACTTGATATCCGGACAAAGTGGACTTTTGTCCAAGTGTTTTAAACCGGATGATTGTTGACCGGATTTGTTGACCAGACTTGTTGACCGGATTTGTGAGGATATCTTGTGTTTTAAAAGAAATTATTTTTTTATCATAAAAATGAAGTTTTGATTAAAATGTTTTCAAACTGATAACAATTCCAATGACTGCGGTCTATTCGGAATTATTTTACAAATGTTTTGATATAAGGGTGGCATATCAAGGAGAGGTGTCCATTTGATATAAGGGTGGCAYATSAAKGMRAGGTGTCCATTTGATATAAGGGTGGCATATCAAGGAGAGGTGTNGGCATATCAAGGAGAGGTGTCTATTTGATATAAGGGTGGCATATCAAGGAGAGGTGTCCATTTGATATAAGGGTGGCATATCAAGGAGAGGTGTACATTGGATATAAGGGTGGCATTGTCTATGTGTGGTATTATATAACACTTTCTATTATATCCCTTAAGATTACCGTGGTCTGGAATCTTTATTTCTTTGTGACTTAAGGATTTAGGATCAAGGTTCTTATTGGAAATCATAGTCTAGATGTTATTGAGAAGGGAACGTCAGGTTTGGCCTGAATCTTTGTTTAAACCTTAATTGATAAAGAAAAGGTTTAAAAATGGTATTAAATGGAACCCGATTGGTTTCAAAGGTATGGAATTTGTATAGCTACGTGGATAGCTTGAAGGTGGAAAAGGATTTGATATTACCCTCTTGCGTATTCATTTATTTGTGATATATGTGAATAATTGTTTTATAACGGTTTTGGTGATCCTTCACCCTGCAATTACATGATTAGGGTAACTCACTAGACTCTTTAGTCTAACCCACGTTTTTGTGATTTTAAAATGTGTATTGTAGGAAGTATTGAGGGTAAAGGAAAGAAAAAGATTTAATGCTTTTCTTATATGCATTCGGCTGTAGAATTGTTTTTGATGATTAATTTTGTTGTTTAGTATACGATATGTATTTTGAGTTTTTGGACCTCGTATTTGGTCATGATGGTAGATTCTTGTACTAAGGGACCCAGATGTATATGAATATGTATTTCTTTGGTATGAAATATGTGTTACATGCAATGTATGGGTTGGGGCATTACAGAATGGTATCAGAGCCTGAGTTTAAGGGATTTAGGTATTTTAACAGCATGATACCTAGACTTAAACTGTTTTATTGCATGTTAAGGGTCCCGAACATAGTTAGTACCCTTGGATATAAATATGATAAGTTGAAAAAACAGTGTATAAGGTAAATTTTAATTACATCTGGCCAGTATAATTATAAATTTACAGGTACATATCTGAACTTGAATACTTTATTATATTTGGGAATGTGAATACATGAATATTAATATTAAATTCTACAGATGTCTAACCGAACCAGAAGATCTGAAAGAGTGGCTCATCCTGAATCTGAAGAAAGGGAAGAAACACCCGTAAATCTACCGACTAGCATGTCTGGAAATAGGGGTCGAGGAAGACCAAGGGGGCGAGGTAAAGGGAGGAGTCAGTCTCAGGGAAGGGGACGAGCTGAAATACATTCTGAGCAGGAAGAATCACACTCTAGGAATGTTCAGGGAGGAACGGTACCACACCTAGAATATATAACCAGAGATGTGTTAGCAGAGGAAATGGGGAAGTTACGAGAAACTCTGATATCTCTTATGAAGATACCTGCTAGAGTTGAAACATAAAGAGTAGAGGTTTATCCATCTGCTCCAATCATTCAGAATAAAGAAGGAGATATTAAGACCTTCTTAGCATGTAAACCACCAACTTTCTCTGGAGGAAGAGATCCGATAAAAGCAATGTGCTGGGTCAAGGAGATGGAATCTGTGTTTAACACTATTCGATGCCCGGAAACAGATAAGGTACGATTTGCTGTTTCAGTATTAAAGTCAAATGCTTTATTCTGGTGGGAAGTGGAATCGTCTAACAGAACGGATGTTTTACAGTCTATGTCATGGATGGAATTTGTGGATCGATTTAAAAATCAGTTTTGTCCTAAAACTGCTATAAGACAAATGGAGGAAGATTTTCTGAAGCTGGAACAAGGAAATAGGACTGTACGGGAGTATACTAAAAAATTTATTGAATACTCTCATTTTGCTGATCATTATGTTTCAACCGAATCAAGGAAAATAGAAAGGTTTATTTGGGGTCTGAAGCCCTCAATTAGGGAATTCGTTATTGCAATGAACCCCAATACCTTTCCATTGACAGTAGAGGCGGCTGAAGTGACTGAAAGAAACAAGAATAGACAGTCAGAAGGGAAAGTTAATGAGAAACGAAAATGGGAAGGACCTTCATCTTTTCAAGGACCCAAGACTGTGAGATATGACAACAGATCTGAACAAAAGAGCAGTACGAAAGTTCAGCAGGGTAATGATAAAATGGATTCGAGAAAGTGTTATAAATGTGGTGAAGCAGGTCACCTATCCAGAAGTTGTCCAACCAACAAAAGGTGTTTTAACTGTAATTCTCCATATCATATTCGACCAAATTGCCCCTTGTTAAGAAATCCGCAGTTGACAATAGGGAGTAATGCATCGGGTAATCGGGGAAGAGCTACTGGGAACCAAGGAAGACAAGGAGGGGCGCGGGGACGATCCTTCCAAATGACTAAGAATGAGGCAGATGCATAGCCAGATGTAGTAACAGGTACTTTTCTTCTGAATTTAATACGTGCTAAAGTGTTATTTGACTCTGGTGCAAACTTTTCGTTTGTATCACCGTTGTTTGCTCAAATTGCATGTCTGAATTCTGTGCTGCTTGATGATAAATTAGTAGTTGATACTGCTAATAATCAGGAAACTGTTATTAGTGTGATCAATGACTGTATAATTGTTATTGAGGAATGTGAACTTCCGATCCGGTTATTTCCTATGCCAATGAAAGAATTTGACATAGTGGTGGGTATGGACTGGTTGGCAAAGTATCAGGCTAGCATTGATTGTAATCAGAAGATGATCAGAATTATTTTGCCAGACCAGAGAACAGTTATTATTTATGGTGATCGTCGGGATCAACACATAAGTATTCTGTCAGTAATGAAAGCTCGAAAGAATATTCAAAAGAAGTGTCAGGGATATTTGGCATACGTGATTGATTTGAAGAAAGAGAAAAGAAAGGAAGAATTGATCCCAATAGTTTGTGAATATCCTGAAGTTTTTTCGGAAGACTTATCTGGGTTACCACCAGATACAATTGTTGAATTCCGTATAGATCTTATACCAAGAGCTGCACCAGTAGCTAAGGCTTCGTATCGTTTAGCTCC
>NC_037532.1:17619629-17621971 GCF_001531365.2 Cynara cardunculus var. scolymus
AAAGAGAAAAATTGTATGCAAAATTGTCCAAGTGTGAGTTCTGGCTAAGAGAAGTTCAATTTCTGGGTCATGTCATTTCAGAATCAGGAGTAAAAGTTGATCCCATGAAAATCGAAGCAGYTGCAAAATGGGAAGCTCCTAAGACTCCGTCTGAAGTTYGTRGCTTTYTGGGATTGGCYGGTTATTAYCGAAAGTTCATTCAGAATTTTTCTAAGATAGTTGTGCCATTAACTAAACTGACTCGGAAGAATGTTAAATTCCAGTGGGAAAGAGAACAGCAAGAAGCCTTTCAACTTTTAAAAGATCATCTTTGTAGCGCACCAGTATTAACTCTGCCAGATGGATCTGAAGATTTCGTGGTTTATAGTGATGCTTCAAAGTTGGGGTTGGGATGTGTTTTAATGCAAAGAGGAAAAGTAATTTCTTATGCATCCAGACAACTGAAAGAGCATGAAAAGCAGTATCCAACTCATGACATGGAGTTAGCTGCAGTGGTTTTTGCATTGAAAATCTGGAGACACTATCTTCTGGGAACAAAATGTCAGATTTACACCGACCATAAAAGTTTACAACATTTGTTCAACCAAAAGGATTTAAATATGCGACAATGCCGATGGATCGAATTAGTCAATGATTATGATTGTGAGATTCTTTATCATCCAGGAGAAGCTAATGTGGTAGCTGATGCTTTGAGCAGAAAGGAAAAGAGTGGAACAATCAAGACTGTAGCAATGAGAATGAATTTGATTCCTGATATTCATAAAGAAATTCAAAAGTGTCAACAAGAAGCTGTGAAAGAAGAATTTGTAAATATAGAAAAGTTGGGTAAGATGATCTCAACTTTAGAATAGAATGATGAAGGACTGATGTGCTTTCAAGGGCGAATTTGGGTACCACATTTTGGAGATATACGAAGTAGGATATTGAACGAAAGTTATAAATCCCGATACTCTATCCATTCAGGTACCAATAAAATGTATTGAGATTTAAAATCTTTTTATTGGTGGCCAGGATTGAAAAGAGATATAGCACGGTATGTGGAACAGTGYCTAACATGTCTACAGGTCAAGATTGAACACCAGAGACCTTATGAAAGCCTTCAATCTTTGGAAATACCTGTATGGATATGGGATCACATTACTATGGATTTCATTATGAAATTACCGCGAACTCCAAAAGGATATGATGCAATTTGGGTAATTGTGGATCGTTTGTCTAAATCTGTACATTTTCTACCGATAAGAGAAAAATACTCTTTAGAAAAGCTAGCGCAGATTTACATTAAAGAAATCGTTACTAGACACGGTGTTCCTTTGTCTATTATCTCTGATAGAGACAGTCGGTTTACTTCAAAGTTCTGGGAAGGATTGCAAAAAGCTCTGGGGTCTGAAATTCGACTAAGTACAACTTATCATCCACAGACTGATGGACAGAGTGAAAGGACTATTCAAACTCTAGAAGATATGTTGAGAAGTTGTATTATTGACTTCGAAGGATCATGGGAAGACCACTTACCATTAATAGAGTTTGCATATAACAATAGTTATCATTCCAGTATCCAAGCGGCACCATATGAAGTACTGTATGGGCGTTAAATGTCGAACGCCGTTGTGCTGGAATGAAGTTGGTGAGAAACAGCTAACGGGTCCTGAAATTGTTCAAGAAACTTCCGAAAAGATTGAACAGATTCGCAAAAGAATAAAAATAGCACAGGATCGCCAGAAAAGCTATGTTGATAATCGTCGAAAATCCATTGAATTTGATGTAGGTGATTTTGTGATGTTAAAAGTTTCGCCATGGAAAGGTGTTATCAGATTCGGGAAGAAGGGGAAGCTCAGTCCAAGGTATGTTGGGTCATTCAGAATTTGTAAACGAGTCGGGCCAGTAGCATATCAGTTAGAGCTGTCGGAAGAGCTGAATCGAATTCACAACACTTTTCATGTGTCGAACCTACGGAAATGTTTAGCTGATCCGAATTTAGTTGTACCTTTGCCAGAAATTCAATTAGACAGTAGATTGAATTTTGTGGAAACACCAGAGGCCGTAATTGACAGAAAGATCAGGGTGTTGAGAAATAAAGAGAAAAGTCTGGTTAAAGTGCAGTGGAAGTTTCACAAAGGACCGGAGGCGACCTGGGAGTTGGAGTCAAAGATGAGATTAGAATACCCGTGGCTTTTTTATTAAAAGAATTCCGGGACGGAATTCTCTTGAGGGGTGGATAATGTGATAACCAGATCTTGGTTATTGCCCAAGGTAGTTAAGTACGTGATTATCTGATTTAATAATTACGTGATAGCATGATAATTTGATACATGCGGGTATGTGAAGTTGTGCATTAATTG
>NC_037532.1:17623361-17624973 GCF_001531365.2 Cynara cardunculus var. scolymus
GATGTTATTGAGAAGGGAACGTCAGGTTTGGCCTGAATCTTTGTTTAAACCTTAATTGATAAAGAAAAGGTTTAAAAATGGTATTAAATGGAACCCGATTGGTTTCAAAGGTATGGAATTTGTATAGCTACGTGGATAGCTTGAAGGTGGAAAAGGATTTGATATTACCCTCTTGCGTATTCATTTATTTGTGATATATGTGAATAATTGTTTTATAAAGGTTTTGGTGATCCTTCACCCTGCAATTACATGATTAGGGTAACTCACTAGACTCTTTAGTCTAACCCTCGTTTTTGTGATTTTAAAATGTGTATTGCAGGAAGTATTGAAGGTAAAGGAAAGGAAAAGATTTAATGCTTTTCTTATATGCATTCGGATGCAGAATTGTTTTTGATGATTAATTTTGTTGTTTAGTACAAGATATGTATTTTGAGTTTTTGGACCTTGTATTTGGTCATGATGGTAGATTATTGTACTAAGGGACCCAGATGTATATGAATATGTATTTCTTTGGTATGAAATATGTGTTACATGCAATGTATGGGTTGGGGCATTACACAGGTGCAACCCCTAATATGAGATCAATTCGGAATTCAATAATTCGGTCCGGCGGTAACCCAGATAAATCCTCTAGAAAGACTTCCAGATATTTATTAACAATTGGAATTGATTCTTCTTTTTCTTTCTATTTCTTCACATCATTCACATATGCTAAATACCTCTGACACTTCTTCCGGATACACTTTTGAGCTTTCAGCACAGTCAAGAGATTGGCATGATGATTTTGACGATCACCATAAATAACAATTGTTCCTCTTTCTGGCACAATGATTCTGATCATTTTCTTATTGCAAACAATACTAGCTTGATACTCTACCAACCAATCCATACCCACTACTACATCAAATTCTTTCATCGGCATAGGAAATAACCGAATCAGTAGCTCACAACCCTCAATAACAATAATGCAGTTATTGAATACACTAGTAACAGATTCTTGACTATTAGCAGTATCAACTACTAATTCTTTATCAAGTAACACATAATTCAAACATGGAATTTGCTCATGGTGACACAAACGAAAAGTTTGCACCGGAATCAAACAACACCTTAGCATGTATAGAATTCAGAAGGAAGGTACCTATTACTACATCTGGCAATGCCTTCGCTTCATTCTTTGTCATTTGGAAGGAACGTCCCCGTGCCCCTCCTTACCCTCCTCTAGTACCTGACACGTTACTTCCTGTGAAGTCCAGAAATCATACAAACATGATATGATCTTCAGGAATCAAGATGAACATAAAAGTAGAGAGAATATTATCAAAGATTGATTTGATTAAGAGAGAGAAATTTACCGCTCTAGTCTTGATTACAATTCTGCTAATGACTTCGTAATGACAATTACAAAGGAAAATACTATTTATACTAGGAAATAGTAAAACTACACTATTACAACTTTAACGCTCTAACTTGAACCCAACATTCTCCCCCTTTGGATTCAAGTTTGGACTCTTGTGAATTTCGTCTTGGGCAGTCCAAGAATTTTCTCCAGCCTTCTCAGAGCATTCCTATATTGGATCTTTTCCTCGAGCAAGTTTATTGCGTTGACAAG
>NC_037532.1:17628108-17629583 GCF_001531365.2 Cynara cardunculus var. scolymus
TAGAGCCTGGTCCAGGCAGACGAAGTATTCTTCTAAGACGCTTCAATGTTAGATGATTGACAAATTCGTCAACTTCGCCTTGAAAGTAAATAGCGTCCCCATCTTTTTCTAAAGTCAATGTGCTCCAAAATTGTTGTAAATACACCATCGGAACTGGTGTATTTGCAGATAAAGAATATGAAATAGGATATCCTTTCAGGATTTCTATAATGATCGGGTATTCAGCTGGCATAGCAAAAGAAAAGGCGTGGTTATTTGGTTTAATGTCAAGGTATTTTATTTGTGGGAAAAGGGTTTCAGATGGAATAGGCTGATTGGGCGGGTGAATAGGAATGTTATCAAATCTAACTGAAGGAACATATGATTCTTCGTCAGATTGATGTCGGTGTTCCGCCATTAACCTGTAAAAAAAATCTAAAAATATTAGAAACCATTTATTCAATCAAAATATAACCCACACAACAACAAAAAAATTAAACTCTAAAAAAAATAAAACAATTAAAAAAAATTGGACAAGAAAAGAAAGAAAAAAAATCAAACTCAAAAACTAAAAACCCAACACTTAGAAAAAAAATAGAAAACAAGTTGACCGGATTAGAAGTCCGGACAACATACGAACATTCTAACACTTTAAAGAAAAAACATAGTTGTGACCGGATTAGAAGTCCGGATAACATACGAACATTCTAACACTTTAAAGAAAAAACATAGTTGTGACCGGATTAGAAGTCCGGACAACAAAACATTCACACACATACAAAATTACCAAGTCTAAAAATGAAAGAGATTTAAATCGGACAATCATCAACCGGATTAAGGTTGATTGGATTGAAATCCGATTACCTTGTCCGGTGAAATATCCGTTCAACACACAATTCTCACAGACAGTAAAAAAATCAAAAATACACACTAAAACAAAATTCAAAATCCACACAAAACAATCAAAATACACTCAAAATAATCAAAATACACTCACAAACAATCAAAAATACACACAAAATACACAATTGAACAAAGATAAAACCGTTTTTATTTGAGTTTATTCTCATATTATTCAATTTCAGATTCGATTATGAAGTTAAAGAGAATATTAATTCCAACAGTCCATAAGTTCAATGTTAATCCAATATGATCAAGGTATATGAATAAGGAATCAAATGATATATAAACCTTGATTTAAGAAAGATGGAACTGTAGAAGAGATTGAATGAGTAGATCTTTGAACGTAGAACTAGAGTTAAGCGGAGACGACGATGAACAGTTAAAGGAGATAAAAAGTAAAAAGTAAAATATGAGTCGGCTATATATAGTCAAAGTCAAAAACCGTTCAGATTCTAAATCGCTCAAGGCTTATCCGGATTAGAATAAATCGGTCAAGAGGTGTCCGATTTATGAGATGAAAAATATCTAAGTGTTAATCCGGATAATAAATCGCTCAAGGCATGTACGATTTAGAAGAATACCGGTCAAGACTT
>NC_037532.1:17631028-17632357 GCF_001531365.2 Cynara cardunculus var. scolymus
GACTTTACCAGAAACTCTGATAAGATATCATACCAGGCTCTCGGAGCTTGTTTAAGGCCGTAAAGTGCTCGATCAAGGATGTAGACATGATCCGTCTTTGACTGATCAACAAAACCCTACGGTTGTGAGACATAGACTTCCTCTTTGAGGAGTCCATATAAAAATGATGTCTTGACGTCCATCTGATACACTGTGAAGTTCTTGTGTGCCGCSAACRCCAAAAATATTCTTATTGCTTCAATTCTTGCAACCGGGGCAAACGTTTCGTCATAGTCAACGCCTTCTTGTTGATTATATCCTTTTGCAACGAGTCGAGCTTTATTTCTTACCACAACACCATCTTCATCCTTTTTATTTTTGAATACCCATTTAGTACCAATAATCGTCTTATTGTTAGGACGAGGTACCAATCTCCAGACTTTGAGTGCTTCGAACTGGTTCAGCTCTTCTTRCATTGCTAATATCCAATCTGGATCTTCTAAGGCTTCAGAAACCTTAGTCGGCTCAATTTTACTCAAGAATATGGAATATAGACACTCATTAGCAGTCGCAGACYGTGTACRTATAGGTGCTGATGSATCACCAATTACTTGATGTATTGGATGATCTCGGGTCCACTTCTTGCTATGAGGTAAGGGAGTATAAGAACTTTGATCTGAATTTTGATCAAAATAAGAACTTGGGGAGTTTATAGGAACAGGTTCAGGTGAAGGTTCAATATTTGGAACTAGGATAGGTTGAATATCTGATTGAGGTGGATTATTGTTAACTGGTTCAACCAATACCTCTTGAATTTCAGAAGGTTCACCCTCTTCACACTGAACGGGATTGATCGGATTCKCCATCTCTATTTCTTCATTGACTTCTTCTGCTTCCTCTTCTGTTTCAGTTACAGGCACATCAGRAGATRGACCCGATAACTGTTGTTCGGTTAAACTGTCCCTGATCAAAACAATAGACTGATTAGGCTTATTATCAAAATATTCTTCATAAAAGTGTTCAAATAAGAAATCTAAATCAGTTTTATCAGAGTTAGAAAACTCAGGTTGATCAGCTTTCCGCATAGTGTTAATTATAAGCCCGGGTCCTGAACTGATTTGTTCAGAAGCCACATCAATTACTTCATCAAATGATACATTCACGCTCGCATTGATGATTCTAGTCCTTTTGTTGTAGACCCTGTATGCAGCAGATGTCTTTGAGTATCCAACAAAAAACTGCTTCATCAGCTTTAGCAGCGAACTTCCCTCTGTCCTCTTTGTCATTTAAAATGAAGCATCTACATCCAAAAACTCGAAAGAAATTGATGTTTGGTATTCTTTTATTTAT
>NC_037532.1:17634101-17635347 GCF_001531365.2 Cynara cardunculus var. scolymus
CGAAAATCTTGAGTTTCAAGGTGAGATTATACACCAAAAACATGTAAAAATGTTTATTTGATGGTGGTAATCCATGACCCAAACATTAGAACTCAAAATGATAGATAGAATCATGATTTTATGTGAGTTTATTTCTTAAAAACCTTTTCTTTTGGTGCTGACAGATTATGTTCATGTGCACAAATCGTCCATATCTTGTAAATGGCTTGTTCAAATGTTATAAAGTTTCTTCTAAAAGTTTATTTATTGAGTTGGGGTTTCAATGCATTTGGTCTCACTAAAAAACATTGAGTTTTGACCCCCCAAATGCTCAAAACATTGTATATATGTATCTGAGAGTTTTTCAGTAGGTAAACCCTACTTTGAACAGTCATAACTCTCTAGATAATCATCCAAAATTGTTGATTTTTCTTCTGGATGTTACTTTAATGAGTTACCTTTCAAATTCCACCAATTTCACTCAATATTGTGGTGATTTGAGGTTTTAAATACTCAAAATAAGATGAACATGCAATCTGTCTGATTCTGACAGATTTGTATATATATGTTCCATCRACCATATCTCTCTCATAACTCAATGAAAAAGAATGATTCTTCTTTTGAGAGTTAATTTTATGGGTTGTATCCTACATGCAAGTGGAATCACATAAAATTATGGAKWTTTGATCTCCAAGCACCTAAAACTCTAGAGGTGTGCAAACTGTAAAACCACCAGTAGGTAACTCTTAATTTGAATGTTAATATCTTTCTATTTACTTGTTCTCAATGTATGATTCTTCTTTTAAAACGTTCTTTTATGAGTTAGGATTCATTTGAATCCAGTTTTACTCAAAAATATGATGTTTTAAGTCAAGTGTGCAATCTGTCAACTAATGATAGATGTGTGCATGTGACTTTAAGGTATCATATCTTTCTCTCAACTCATCCAAAATGAGTGATTTTTAGTTTAAAAGTTTCGTATAAGTGTAAGGTTTTTATTCCAACTTGAATTTCTGCAGAACACCTAGTATAACTCTTTTAATGAGTGTTTTACAAACATGGTGCAAACTGCCATTTCAATTGTGATAAGTTGCATTGCATAAATTATTTGAATCATCATCTCACTCCCAAAATACATGAAATTTGGTCATGATGACTATAACTCAGTGCTATAAATCATATAAAAAGATGGGAATTTATCTTATTTTTGAAGTCATTTTATTTGATCATTTTATGTAACTTAAGTTTCTGTCCAGAATCAAGAATT
>NC_037532.1:17635796-17637808 GCF_001531365.2 Cynara cardunculus var. scolymus
TCTACACATGTGGTTCGCTACCACCTCTGAGGTAGTTCGTGGGGCGCTTGTAGGTTTAGTAGTGGCTCAACAAATTTATATCATGTGTATGACGTTGTTTTTTTTAAGATATTGCTCGTAAATTTATAACTGGGATTGCTGCATTTAAAATCATTTTGTGCATATAAAATCTGTGAACTCACCAACTCTTGTAGTTGACATTTGTTTGACATGCTCTTTCAGGGTAAGAAAGACTCATGGTGACACTTGTTAAAAGACGTGTCACATTTATCGATTTCAAAACTTCTTTTATGTTTATTTTGTAAATATGTATTTGGGACTGTAAACTTTAGTTTTGATGTAACTATGTTTTGAATTGTATGGTTGTGCTGTTTATACACTATTGCTATGAGACTCTACCTGCCATACCTCGCATTTCCGCTTTAGCAGGGTGTGACAGATTTGGTATCAGAGCAATAGGTTATAGAGAACACCGGTTTTCTAAGATAACCATACACTATAACCCAAAAATTTACGAAATAATCTTCTTAAAAAGAGTCCCAAAAATTCAAAACGGACATACTACTAATATAACTAGAACAAGTGACTTCTTAGCATACTCTAATTAGACAGAGCTTGATCACCTGTGTCTAATTAAGCATGTATAGGGAGAGACGCGGATCGGTTATGTTAGGTGTTTGTCTAAAAGTTAAGGAGTTTCTTACTCAATAAGAAAAGCACGGTTCACATATGTGAGTTTGCATAAATTTTGCATCTTTTTGTCATTTATAATGATTCCTTCAATAATTTAAAATTTTATTAAATATCGCAGCACTATGTCATTAGATAATGAGTTTTCGAACTCCAGAGATTACGATCCTTCAGAGCACGGTTATGATAGTGACAATGATGTTACCGAATCATTGGCGCGATCACCTACTCTAGAGCCGCCTCGCTCTATACCCGCGCATTCTATAGCGCCACACGGAGTTAGAGTTCGGTCCACCGCTTGAAAGTGCATTCCTCCGCCTGTGAGGGTGTCTTTCTCCACCCCATCTGGAGCTGTGAGGGAGCCATCACGATCACGCACTCGTAGTGTAACATCTCCACCCACTACCAGGACCACATCGGAGCGCACTCCGGGTATGACTACCCTGGAGAATTTATGGGTTCTGGGCATAGCTCAAGATCTTGAGATGTGTCAACTTAGCCTAGATCATTATCGACACTTTGCTGATGGAGTAATTACAGCCCTAGGCACTCAAGATAATATGATGGATCGTTCATTAGAGTTGATTTTCATAGCTAGAAAGGCGATTAGGAGGTTGCACACTTACTTGGCGGTGTTAGCTGGATTTCTGATGATAGTGATGGGGTTGCTTATTTGGAGTCTTATGCATTAAAGGATTTTATTTGTTAAGTTGTTGATGGTTGAACTTTAAGACTTTCTTTTGAGGCTTGTAGCCATGATTTGTGGACAATTTTCTTTTATATTGCACGTCTTTATTTTATTTATGGATCCTATGAGATTTTGTCTATGGATGGTTAAGTTTTGTTGATTATCGATTTAACGCCTTATTATTATAAGTTATTATATCATTACCTTGGTTACATGATTAGATGTCGTACAACACAGTGGTAAATAGTGAGAATAACCGAACTTCGACTTAAAATTTGTGCATTAGAAATATGCCTCCAAGAAGGAGTACTCGCAGCACGAGAGAAAATCCTGAAAGCCAAACGCCCGATATAGCACGGTTGATAGCTCAGCAAATTCGGGAGGCAGTACCAACTATTGTCGCTCAGGTTACAGCGGGCATTAATGCAAGTCAAAGGAGTGAGGGAGGCCCTAACATCGAGAATCTCGTCAGGGAGGAGAATCGTAATACCAATGACAGAGGATGCAGCTACAAGACATTCATGTCCTGCAAGCCCAAGGAGTTTCATGGTAAAGAAGGTGCAATTGGATTACTATCATGGATTGAGAGCATGGAGTCGGTACTCCATATTAGCAAGTGTTCCGAGGATTGTAA
>NC_037532.1:17639238-17640501 GCF_001531365.2 Cynara cardunculus var. scolymus
TCTAGTCTACTCCAGCAACCAGAGATTCCCCAATGAAAGTGGGATCTGATATGAATGGACTTTGTTACTAAGTTACCTAGGACTAGGAAAGGACATGACTCAATCTAGGTCATAGTGGATCGGCTTACGAAATCCACTCACTTTTTACTTGTTCGAGAAAGACTTTAGTATGGAAAGGCTTGCACAGTTATGTATCAATGAAATCGTATCGTGTCATGGAGTATCTATTTCTATCATCTTAAGACAGAGATAGCTGTTTTGCTTCACGATTATGGCGATTAGTTCAAAAGGCACTAGGCACGAGGTTGGACTTAAGCATTCCTGTCATCCTCAAACGGATGGGCAGTCGGAAAGAACTATTCAAATGCTTGAGAATAAGTTGCGTTCGTGTGCAATAGATTTTGGTGGGAGTTGGGATACCCATATGCCCCTTGTTGAATTCTCTTATAACAACAGCTATCACACCAGCATACAGTGTGCACCGTACGAAGCCCTATACGGACGTAAATACAGATCACCGCTTAACTGGGTAGAGATCGGAGATAGACAGTTGACAACACCCGATATTATCCAGGAAACCACCGACAAGATTTCAATCATCAAGGAGAGACTTCAGACGGCAAGAGACCGTCAGAAGAGTTATGTGGATAATCGAAGAAAGCCGTTGGAATTCCAAGTGGGGGATAAAGTACTCTTAAAGGTATCTCCATGGAAGGGACTAGTACGATTCAAGAAGAGAGGCAAGCTAGGTCCCAGATACATTGGTCCATTCGAAATACTCGAAAGAATCAGACCAGTGGCGTACAAGTTGAAGTTGCCACAAAATCGAAGCGCCATCCATGACACGTTCCATGTGTCGAATCTGAAGAAATACCTAATGGATGAAACAATAGTGCTACCCCTGGACGACGTTCAGATTAGCTATCGGTTACACTTCATTGAAGAATCAATCGAGATACTGGACCGAGAAGTTAAACGGTTGAGGAGCAGAAAAGTCCCTATTGTTAAGGTCCGCTGGAATGTGAAACATGGTCCAGAGTACACTTGGGAGGGAGAAGATTTCATGAAAGGCAAATATCCGCATTTGTTTGCAGAGAAATCTATTAGCAGTAGCAATCCTTAAATTTCGGGACGAAATTTCTCTAACAAGGGGAGACTGTGACAGCCGTCAAATTCGAATTCTCAGGTTAGCTCTTATTAAGTTTGTATTAGTGTTATTGAAGATAATTTATAAGATTAGGAGTTAGTTAGGTTAGTTTGGTC
>NC_037532.1:17640601-17653865 GCF_001531365.2 Cynara cardunculus var. scolymus
CAAGTTTTGACAGAAGATAATCTGTCACAGAAGACCGCAGAGGACATTCAACAAAGTAGCCCAACGTTCAAGACAAAGGCGACAGAACCTCTGTCGTGTCTCACAGAGGTTCTGGAAGAATGTTCCTCTGTATCAAGCTTTCAAGTCATAAACAGCAGAACCTCTGTGGTGTCTCTCAGAGGGTCTGCAGTTAGTCTTCTGTGCGGATCTCTTTTATCTCGTTTTACTTAGGTTTATTAGMTGCTCGTGCTAAACACGTGATCTTGTCTGTAATCTGCTTTATTTGAACGGCTTAGATTAATTAATACGTCTAGGTCTGTCTTTGCGGTTATTTGCTTGTATAAAAGYAGCTTTAGGCCTTTGTAATTTGTAAGCTTCCATTTTGTAATTGTCAACATTTTCTATGTGAAAAATCCTTTGAAGCATTTTCTCTCTGTGTTCTTCAAGAGTTCTTCATTGTGTTCTTATTGATTTCTACCTGCTTGATTTACTACTGTCCGCTGCGTACTCAATGTCTATCTAATTAAACAAGTAAGTTTTCAATACCCTGAACTGAGTAATACGGTCTAACAATGAAAACTGTTCAAAAAGGAGTATTGTTCCATTGAAATCAGATTCAAAACTTGAATTTTGTTGCAAAAGATGATCGTATCGAATATATTCGATTCGATTATGCTTTGAACCACATGTAGATCCCATATTAACACAACAAAATCAATAATCAACACTCTAAAGATATTGCAATAAGAACAGAGTGTATAGAAGAAACAAGCCTGATTTAATTGAAAGGAAAACATAAAGCTTACAAAGCAATCTCACTTAATCGACTCTCATACTGAAATTCTAAACCCAAGACACCTATTTATAGTTGCCAATACAATGTAAGCCTAATGCCCATTTACAACACAAAGAGTATTATAATACAATACATGACTTTATAGAACTTTCAATATCTTGGGGCTAATCTAAACCTAACATATATAAACAAATAAAATGATAATCATTTAAATGGTAATTATTTTTGTGTTTATATGCTTGTTTACTTAAATTTATGTGTTAATTGGGATAAGAGGTCTGACTGGAGTAAGATCTCTGATTGAGATAATTGCTGACCGGAAGTTGTTGTTTATCATATATTTTGAATTAACTACTAACCGAATAAAAATAACCATTATACCCTTGTGTTTAGAGTAAGTGTTGACTAGAAAATCTTGTTAACAAATGTTTTGTATTATGTGTTGACTGAAAAATTGTGAATGACTATTACTCAGTTTCATAGTTCAAATAGTTCTAGCAATCAATTTTCAGACACACATAAAAGGTTTACAAAAACCGACCATGTTTGACAAGGAAAAGAAGTTGACTTTAACTTTTAAAAAATAGTTAAACTATTAAAAGTTTACTTGTAGAATTTAAAAAGTTTTTTTATTCAAATTTAAAAGAAATTCTGAAAAGAAATGATATACCATCTATCAGGTTTTAAAAAAAAATTGAAGTAAAATATAATTTATCAATTAACATTTTTCATGCTTTTAAAGTTATTAAGATTTAAATAATGAACAACTGTTATACTAATATACTATATATAATCAACTATTTGTAGAGTAATATGAAAGTAAAAGCTTATATGCTATACGATTTATATCAACATTGGTGAGAAAAAGAGAATTTAAAAATAAAATAAAAAACCTAGTTGAAAGGTGGCATGAATGAGAGGGGTAAGAAGGAGAAACTTGTCTCTGACCATGGTAAGTTTCATTTTTATATCTGAATATAGACAGCACGTGGTCTGTACTTGAAGTCACTTTTTTTTTCTTTTTTTTTTTCTTTTTTTTTTTGATAAACATCTAACCTCTTATCTAGATAAGAAATTCTTACCAATAAAAAATAATAAAAGGCTAATAAACAGACCTAAATCTGTCTATCAAGCATTTAGATAAATGTCTTTATTATAATTTAGCTGTTGTGGAAGATATAAAACACATCAACAAACATATAAAATAGAAAGTTCACGTGGCTAAGAAAAGATTGGTATGGTATGTAGTGGAGTAATCAAGAATATATTATACAAATCAAGAAACATCAACCACATCCTTGGTGTATGTTAATGTACATAGGATTTGAGATCCACAATAATATATATATATATATATATATAGAGAGAGAGAGAGAGAGKGTGTGTGTGTGTGTGTGTGTGTGTGTGTGTGTGTGTGTGTGTGTGTGGGATAAAATATTTTGTTGAGTGATAATATATATTAATTTTATAAACCACAGGAGTTTTGATTTATTGGAACAATTTGTACGCTAATGACCAGATAATTACACATTTGTGGGAATAATTTGTATTTATTTCATTAGTGTTGGAATTTAATTAATGTATGATATTTTATTTTACGTTTTTAGTAAAAAAAATTAATATTTACAAAACTTACAAATTTTAAATCAATAAAAAACATGATTTTTTTTCCAGGCAACTAGTAAGTGGATTGATGGTGATTAATCCGCCCGAAATTAAAAAAAAAAATAGTTTACTACATAATTAAATTTTTGGTGGATTAATCATCGGTCATTTAATTAATTTTATTAAAATAAAATTCTTTTTTTTAATAATGAAATTATGTGACTGTGGAAATTTTAATTATTTAAATAATTATTTACAGTGAATAATTTTTTTAATCAGTTTCTGACGGATTAATCCACCGTTAAGTCCTAAAATTCGGATTAAATCTTAAAAAATCAGTGACAGATTTTCAGCATCGAAATTCACTACAAAGGTTATTCCGTTAAAAAGTATGTCGTTAATAATGTTTTTGACAGGAAATTCCGTAAAAAAGATCTGAAAAAAAAAAATCCTTTTTTTAAGGCTGATTTCTAACAGATTTTCCTATTTGAAAAACTGCAATGTTATATAATAGCCTCTCTCTATACAGAAACACGTGTGCACGTACATGGGAAAGAAGGGAGGGGGATGGAGTGATGAGTTCAAAATGTTGACACTAATTCAATTTTTTCTTTTGAAGAAAAGAGATGTAAAGTACGAAAAGTAAAATCATGAAAGAATTTTGAGGGGTACCAATTAAAGGGTGGGTTTTCTTCCCTCTTATCTTTGCACTCTCGAAGATCATACAGAAGATTAAACAAATACTTGCTAACTTGAAAAAAAAATTCGTGAATTAATTATAACTAGAAGGTATTCGTGCAATATAGTGAGATATATCTTGATTTTAATATTTTGTTCTATATTTTGGGTCTATGGATGTTATAATGCGATTTTATGTGGTTTTGAGAAAAAAAAATGTTTTTATTTTTTAATGAAATATAAATTTGAAGATATTATAAAATTTAAAAAAAAATAATCGATATTATTATCAAATTAACTATTTAAAATTTCTTATTTTCGTGTAATTTATTTAATTAAGTATTCTATTATAATTCAATGGTTATCATAATTATATTTTAGATATTTTATATTTAAATTAATGTTTATTATGTATTTGATTATGTTTATTTGCAGTTAGTCATACGAATTTAAATATGAAGCTTTAATATGATGTATTCATACAGATTCTACTTGTAATTAAATTTTAAGTAATATGTTGTTGGGTCTGAATTTCAGTGTTAAATTGTATTCGTTTTGAAAGATAATATTTGTCTATAATTGTAAAGACATCGTGTTTGACTTTCCTTGTATTGCTGACTTTGACTAGAAGGGTTTTAGTTTGACCCTATATAAAGCTTTTGTCTTTAGTGTATTTGTTAGAAAAGTGAGCTCAATTGTAACAATACGTACAATATTGAGAGTTTATAAACTTTGACCAGATTGACTTTTTCTCTAATCTCTCATCTCAAGTGTTCTTGAATGAATATCTGATTCTGCCATGATTGCATAGAGTTTTATGAATATTGATCAACTTGTGGACTCACATTTGGTATCAGAGCAGGTTATGCAAGAAATCAAGAGAAGAAATCACGTATTTTGAAGAATATTTGAAGAAAAATTCTGGAAAAAGTCATGATTTGTTCTTCATCTTCTTATTTTTGTTCTTGAGTGTTCATAAACTTCATCATATTTTTCAACTCGAATCTTTCAATTTTTGATGTTTACATGTTAAAAGTATGATCGTTGTGTGCGTAATTGATTAGTGAATCCTTGTTATTCACAAATTTTTGGGTTTTGATCATCCAATTGAAAGATCTGATGAAATTAGTGATTTTTTAAAAGTTTTTGTGTTCTTGAAAATTCTCGTAAAAATCTGATTTTGATTCGATTTTTGGTGAAAAAGTTATGTTTTTTGTGTTTATGATGGTTTTGATCGGATTTGCTTAGCCTCTTACCCTCTTACCCAGATTATTTACTTAGCCTAAGTCTAAATCGTACATCAAGGCAGTAGGATTCAAATCCATCCTCTCTCAACAAGGCGGCCGATTTCTCTTGGACTTGGCCTTTTTCTAAGTAAAAATTTGACATCCTTATAGTCGGTTTTGACTTAGCTAATTTTTTGAAGATCAAGGCTTGTCCGATTTGGGTGTAACTCGCTTGCAACTGTGTCTGTTTTTCCTTGTTCAAATCGCTCAAGATTAGGTAGATTCAAATCTTTCTTGGTCAATAAGCCATCCGGATTTCAAGTCAATCTCATTCATCGATAGCAGTCTTGACTGGATTTGCTTATCCTCGCACAACAGCCTTGGCCAACCTGGCAAGCTTTTTTATCTGTATTAGCTTTAGCCGGTTTATCCGTATCGCACAAGACCAAGTACCTCGGACACTGCTTCATCTGAGGTTCATCAAGCTCGGACATATCCCTAATCGGATTCAATATATATTGAACATCAAGCTAGCCGATTTAAGGTGCCAGTCGATGTTAGACCCCAACCTGTGAAAGTGTAAGTAAGAAGTCTCTTACTCTAGTCAATAGGACTTAGTCTATTGAAGCGGTCTGGACTAAGAGCTCTCATGCAGAAGATCAAGAACCAGAGCTCTTACTCAAGAGTGAAGGTTCCATTCATACAGAGCCCACGCTCTATCCCCGTGGACGATCAAGCCTTATGCGCCAAAAGCATAAGCGCTTGACACAAAGCTACTACTCTAAGACCCAAAGCCTCTGCATAGTACATGCAGAGCTTCTGTATGTTACAAGCAGACAGGCCCGTTTCTGACCTTTTTTAGGCCCTGGACGAACATAAAAACAGGGCCCCCACTGCAAGAAACAAGGCTTTTAGCAACGACTTTTGTTGTCGCTAAAAGTCCGTTTATCATTAGAAAGAGTATATAACAACAACATGTCATCGCTATAACTTATGAAACATGTCATCGCTAAAAGGCGCATCGTCAAAGCTCACTTTTCTTGTAGTGACCTTCAGTAATAAATGTTTTTCATTAGTATAAAATTGAGTACAAGAAATGTTAATAATTTACTGAGTAAAAAAATCTTATTTATCAATATTATAGATATATAAGAGAGTATTTAAATTTACATACTTTTTATTATGTAATTTTAAACCAAGAGTATAAAAACTATGGTTGATAAATTTTTATAAAAAGTAAGAAATTTTTACTTTATAACAAGAAATATGTGTTATTTTGATACAAAAAGAGATTTCGTGTTAATGAAATAATCATGAGGTCAATGAGAGATCAATAATAAAGAAGATTATCAAGATTTTTTAGACAAGTAGACAAATGAAGATTAATAAGAATATGAAAGAAAAGATGATCCATTGAGATCTAGTAAAAATAAATAATGAATTAAACATATAATATGCAAGTTCAACAAATGATTGTTTGAGCACTTAAATAGAATCTTGTAGTGTGGTGGAATCCCAATGAAACATACATAAGTCAAACAATTGATGAAAATATTTAAATTCTATTTTTCTTCTTTTTTTGCTCAACTAAAATAAAATGTTAATATTAAAAGTTTATGGAGCATGACATATATAAGAGACATTACTAAATACATCTAGTAGAAAAAATTTATTGATTAATCACAAAACCATGAAACACGTCATAAATCATAAGAACAATAGATTAATCGTAAAAAAAAGTAAAATATTTTATGTAGAAGCAAAAATAGATAACAATAGTCAACAAAAACAATTAGAACAACATAACCAATAGTCAATAAAAATAGAAATTGACAAAAATATCTAACAAAAATATATAGCAATAGCAAGCACATGATCTTAATGTTGAATTGTTGAAGCACGAAAATAGTCAAGCATATGGAGATAACAATAGCCAATATCATTGGACCTTGTTGGAGATAAAAAAAATATATTGGGACAATAAACAATAGCATATAATGAATGATCAATTAATTTTTTTTATTTTCTTCTCCAATGTAATTAGTTGATATATTTTTGGGCCCTTATTATCTACTAAATTATTTTTGTCTCTTATTATATGCTACAATTTTTTGATTTCTTTAATTTATTAAATTATTTTAGACTACTATACTTTAAGGGAAAAATTTGGGCTCCTTATATTTTTGGGCCCTGGGCGTGTGCCCGTGCTGCCCTCCCCCAGGGACGGCCCTGCAAGCAGAGCATCTGGTTACTTTCTCCATGGAACACGCGTGCTAGCCCAGACTTTCTCGCAAGCGTCTAACAGATTTGAGGTGGCTTGACCAAGTCTGCTCCGCTTTTCAAGGGAAGTCAAAGATAAGGATGCAGATTAGTCAGCTCAGAGTTTCAAGCCTATTTTATAGCATAGTTGTTAGACCTAGGCGTATATAAGGAGGCTTCCTCCTCGGGTTTAGATAACCTGAAAGAGCCGACTTATACTATACCGAATTATTGTGAGATTACGATATTTGATTGTTCTTTACATTCATCAATAAAAGCATTCGACATATTCAGTCTTTTCATTGTTCTTATTTATACTTTGAATATTTTGATTAATCATTCGTGGTACACTGTTTGTTTTCGTTCCTATTATTTATAAGCTGTGTTTTACTGCAAATTAAGAGTATCTGGGTTCCAACAGTCGATTTAAGATATAATTCGAACAAAAAGTTTACCGATTTGAGGATTTATTGATTATAGACTCATGTCTTAGCATAGATCGCAGGCCTCACTAACCGGATTTCACTTTAATCACTAACCATCCTGTTCGATTTCATCAAAATCGCAAATCTCACTAATCAGATTTGACCTAAATCGATGAACACTCTGGTCGATTTCACCTTAATCGCATACAACACTCTGTTTGATTTCATCTTAAATCGCGACCTCCTTGTTTGTTTTTCTCTAAATCGCAGGCTGTATTATTCTGATTTGAGATTCATCGCACAAGGGTTCATTCGATTTTGAGTTTCATCGGCCAACAGCTTCGCGGGATTTGAGAGTATCCCGTTCATAAGCTCGTCCGGTTTTAATCGATTCATCGCTCAACAACCGTGTCCGAGTTTCATCTTCCTCGGTCACAAGTCTAGCCGGACTTGATCTTCCTCGCCTAAGACTCATCCAATTTAGGCATTTCCCGCACACTACCTTGGTTTAGGCTTACCTGTTCTTGGCTTGCTTGCTTATCCGATTTCACACTTGGTTGGGCTTTCTTGTATACTTAGCCTATTTGATTTGTCTATTTCTTAGCCTATTTTTTTGACAAATTTTAATTTTTTCAACACTGTTTATCAGATTTCATTTTTTTTGGATTATATTTCATTTAGATTTCACGTTTTAACTGTTTTTCACTAAATTACTGTTTTTATTTGTTTTGAACTGTTTTTGAGATTTGTGATCGGATTTGAGTCGCGTACACTGTTTTTTATCAGTTTTAATCATTTCTGACTGTTTTTTTAATAATTTTCAACAATTTTTGACTATTTTTACTTATTTTTAACTGTTTTCACTGATTTTCTTATTTCTGAACAATTTTTGAACTTTTCTGTGAAATTTTTGAGCTTACAGATTATATCTGAAGAATTTTGTTGGTTTTTGATTTCTTTGATTGATTTCACTGCATAAGATTCTTTGATCAATCTGAAATTTTTGAAATGACAGTTTTTCTTGAGAAGGAGAATAAGGAATTGAGAGTTCAGATTTCTAAATTGGAAAAGAGCGTAAAAGATTATAAAGACAAGTGCATAAATATGTTTGATGAAAATCATGCACATAAAGAATTTATGAAAGATCTGCAAAGAGAGAATAGAGCTTTGAGAGAAAACTATGAAGAAGATTTATCATATAAGGTTAGTGAACTTGAGAAAGCTTTGGATGATTGAAGAAAAAAGTGTGAAGAAGAGTTAAAAACATGGAGTAAGTCAAATAAAGACTTATTTAATAAACTCCAAAAAGTTCAAAATGAACTAAATACTGAAAGAAACTCTTCTGGAAAGAAAAATACCGAGACTGAGGACTTTATAGAGAAATTTATAAGTCTGAGAGTGATTTGTTTGAGTTAAGAAAATTATTGGACTTAGAAAAGGAAAAAGTTTTGGAAGCTAAGAAGAGTTTAAGTTATGAAAGAATAGTGTTTGAGACAGAGAAGAAGAGAATAATTGAAGTAGAGAAAAGATTTGGTACTGAATGCATATCTTATGAGAATAAGATCAACTCTCTAGAGCTGAACGCTAAAATGCTATTGAATCAGATCTCGGATTTTGAGCAACTAATCATCTTGGAACGAGCCAAGATTGATAAAGAGAAAAAAGAGATCAGAGAAGAATGATTGAGCCAGAATCAGGAACTATCTGACTGCATTGCTAAAAAGCAGAAGGCCTTGGAAGAAGAGAAAAAGTTGTTTGCTCTTGAAAAGCGAAATACTGCTAAGAAATATGCAGCTATGGCCAAAGAACTTGTAGAAAATAAAAAATGGCTCGACATTGCTTTTGAGAATGAAAAGAGCAGCTCAAATGAAGAGAGAAGAGAGTTTGGTAAAGAGAAGAAGATGTTTGAGAAGCTTAAGAAGGAGTTAGAAAGTAAGCTTCAGGATACTACAAAGAAATTGTCTGATCTGAAGACATAACTTGAAACTGAACTGAAAATGAGAACTGAACTCAAAGAGAAGTATGATTTAGTTGCTGATGAACGAGACCAACTTTAAAAGAAAGTTAAAGACTTTTCTTGTGCTCAAAGTTCAATTGGTTCTCCTTCACAGTGTAAAACAAGCTTTTATGACTGTTCTAAATCCAACAGTTATTCAAGCAGCCCTAAATCAACTGTTTCTAAGAACTMTTCTCGTTCTTCTAATCAGTACTATCAAGGGTACGTCATTTGATCACTCAATTATCATTCTTCAAAAGTTAAAAGTATTTGGGTCAATAAAGCTGAATCTGTTTCGTCTCATAATTCTGTTGTTACTAACAATTTTCTTCCTTGTTTTGTGAGATCTACTAATGATTTGATAAATCTTAGCAAGAGAAGGATTACGTGCTCCACATGCAAGACAACTGATTTTGTGAACAGGAAACGGTACAATAGGTGGACTGAAGACAACATATTTCAGAAAAAAAAGCTAGAAGAATAATAACAAGCATGATAATAACTGGTATGGATCTTATTGCATATATGATCATCCTATTAAAAGTGCAAAAAAAAAAACATCTAACAAGAATAGATGGTTTGGAAGTTACAACATCCCACAACTTGATACTAACAAAGAAGGACCCAAGTTCGTTTGGGTACCAAAATCTGTTTGATCTTATTTTGCAGGTGCGTCATTACAGTGCTAATTAGAGATTCATACATATGATGCACAAATTCAGGGGGAGTTTGTAAATTGTCCAAACGTGGTTTCTGAATAAATCAGTTCAGGACCTGTGATTAAACGATTATGGCTTCTAAACACTCAGTTTAGGACTCGTGCTAAAAATGTTTCCAATTTTGTTTCTTTTGAGCTGAAATGAATCATTACTTAAATCTATTTTCTAGGGGGAGTCTCTAGAAATTTCAATAAAAGTTTTTGGAAAATGATTTGTTTTTGTAAAAACGAGTACATTCTCTAAGCAGGTATTTCATGAGATTTTACTTGCGTAATTTCTCATCGTACATAACTCTAATACCTCTTTCAGCTATTCTTGAAACTGTTATTATCACGTCTCTTAAATAGTAATCATTTTCGGTGATAATACGCTCGTTTGTAATCAAAGGTTTTTCTGATATTTTTTTACCTTGATTGATACACATTTTTTAATTTTTTTTGAATATCAGAATATGTAAACTTGTACTTACAGATCTTCATTCATTTCTCTCATATACTGAATAATCTGATTTTGCGTATCACTCCTTACTTGATTGTGCTTCAAAGTTACATCTTGATCACTTTTATCTGATCAATGTGCTTTTTAGCAATAATATTTTTGATCAACTGGTTGTGATCAACCGAGCATATTGTTATTTAAGAGGGACTGAGTGCTTCACAGAAATACCTCAATGGAATGTCAGAACCGACAAACCTAACCATGAGGACAACCATATATGAGTGAACTTAAACTCAAAAAAGGGTTTGTGTGCAAAGATTAAAATGAAAAAGAGAGGGGTAGTTGTTGTGAGCCAAAAGAATTGACGAGAATTGTGTCAGGATCAAAAGAATAAATAGAATCCTGTTCTAAACTTCAAATTACCGAGCATACCACATAACATATTAGTTCTCAATTCTTTCGAGACTAATATTGAAAAAGGCAAAGATCAGGCCAATTCTTGTCACAACCTCACCAACTACTCATTTATCTCTTATCATATAAGTGTTTCAATAACAAAATTTGATCAATCCCTTTTTATGTCGTTAAGGTGGACTTTACTTGAAAATTTGGCTCAGTAAATTGTTAGCTAGAGCAGCGGGTGCTGTAGCAAAACTGCTTGGGTCACGCAGCTCACAATCTATCAGTTTCTCATTCGGAGAAAATTGATATTGAAAAAGAAGGATATATGTCCCCCCCCCCCTTCAAGTCTTTTTTTATCACTAATTGGGTCTGATAAATTTGTGTAATCCACACGGTTTATCTTTTTGAGCCTAAATAGAAGCATATGTTGATTTATCTTTCTACACTACACAGATTGCAAATTATAATTTATTTTGCCGAAACATTCATAGATATACTTTTATAAGATATCGATGATTGAATGGAAGACCTGGTGAGTTGAACCTCAAAAAGTCTCATATATAAAGTACATCCGTTGTACTGAGTATATTTGTTATATTCACAGGCCAATGTTTTTATAAGATTGAAAACAATTTCATAAGTTGAAATTGGTTGTTATTTTCCCATTCCTTTAATCTGTAAACATTATACAAGTGGATTTAAAAAAGATTTGCTTACAATTTTATGAATTGACAGCTCTCGCTAAAGATTTCATTCATTCTGTTGTATGATGCTAATGATTCTCATTTCATCATGAGAGGGAGTATGAAATAATGAATGAAATGTTCAATTCTGGATGATATAAGGGGAGTATGATATAAAATCAAGGGGAAGTAACATCAAAGGACGACAAAAGATTCAAAAGAGTATGACTGGAGATTATTACTGAAGATTATTCTTGTGCTACAATGTCTGAGAGTTTTTGAATGTGAAGATCATTCTTACAAAAGTTTACTGATGGAGATTTCTTATCGAAGAGAATGTTTTAATTTTGAAGAAGAATATTTGTGAACTTTTATCTAAAGAAATTCATTTTTAGGAAGAATGTTAGAATCTGTTTTCTGAAGAAGATTCTTTGAAGATCATATCTTAAAGATTATTTCTGAAGATCGTTGCTGATATTGTTTTACATTGTTAACAGAGAAGATCGTTGTTGTTCTACATTCGAGGGGGAGAATGTTAGAAGATTTTCTCAACAAAAAATCGTCTAAAGATTTCAAAGTGAATATTGTTTTTGAAGATTTTTAAGAAGTAATAAAGAGCTTAAAGAGACAAAGTTCAAACGAGATTTAAAGCACGTAAATTCTTTCAAGTCTGAATACAAAGAGGAAGAATGTTGGGTGTGAATTTCAGTGTTAAATTGTATTCGTCTTGAAAGACAATATTTGTCTATAATTGTAAAGACATCGAGTTTGACTTTCCTCGTATTGTTGACTTTGACTAGAAGGGTTTTAGTTTAACCCTATATAAAGCTTTTGTCGTTAGTGTATTTGTTAGAAAAGTGAGCTCAATTGTAATAATACGTACAATATTGAGAGTTTATAAACTTTGACCAGATTGACTTTTTCTCTCAACTCTCCTCTCAAGTGTTCTTGAATGAATATCTAAAATTGCCATGATTGCATAGAGTTTTATGAAGATTGATCAACTCGTGGACTCACATATGCATTAATAAACAGTATTATGCATAAAAGTTGTTTTTAAAAATTTATCAAATGCTTTATAAATCTTATTTTCTAGTACCGATTTGTATGATTAAATATTGTTGTTCCTCAATAATCAATCTTCAAGATAATCTTCATCCATGGCAGATTCAGATTTGAACATTAAGAACACTTGAGATCAAGGTTGAGAGAGAAAGTCAAATATCAGAAACTGGTCAAACTCTATTACGTATACTGATTTAACAATTGAGCTCTTACTCTAAAATTACAAAGAATAACCCTTTATATAGGGTCAAAGATGAAAATCTAGAAAGTCAAAGTCAAACATATAGAAAAGTCAAACACGGTGACTTTTATACAATTATAGACAATTTTAACTTTCAAGACGAATACAATTTTACACTGAATTTCAGTCCTAACATTCTTCCCCCTTTGTATTCATACTTGAAAGAATTTGCGCTTTGAGTCTTGTTTGAACTTTATCATATTGAGCACTTTATGACTTCTTCAAAATAATCTTCAACTTGAAATCTTTAGGCAATCGTTTGTTGAGAAATATCTTCTAACATTCTCCCCCTCGAATGTAGAATAGCGATGATCTTCTCTTTTGACAATGTAGAACAAAAACAGTAACAATCTTCAGAATTGATCTTTAACACACTTTCTCTTCAAAGGTAATCTTTATCAACAAACTGTTGTAAAATTGATCTTCACATTCAACAACTCTCAGACATTGTAGCACATAAATAATCTTTTTTAATAATCTTCAGTCGCACTCCTTTTGAGTCTTTTGCCGATCTTGATGTTACTCCCCCTTGATCTTTATAACAAATTCCCCTTATAATGTTCAGAATAGAACATTTCATTCATTATTACATACTCCCCCTTATGATGAAATGAGAATCATTACATCATACACAAGAATGAATTAATTCTTCCGCAAAAGCCGTCAATTCATGAAATTATAAATAGATCTTTTCAAATCCACTTGTTTAATCTTTTCAGATTAAGGGAATG
>NC_037532.1:17654250-17661469 GCF_001531365.2 Cynara cardunculus var. scolymus
GAATGAGAAATTGATAGATTGTGAGCTGCGTGCCCCAAGTGTTATTGAAACACTTATCTGTTAAGAGATAAATGAGTAGCTGGTGAGGTTGTGACAAGAATTGGCTTGGGCTTTGCCTTTTTTTAATATTAGTCTCGAAAGAATTGAGAACTAATAGATTATGTGATATGCCCGGTTTTTAGAAGTTTAGAACATGATTTTAATAATCTTTTAATCCTGACACAACTCTCATCAATTCTTTTGTCTCACAACAACTACCCCTCTCTTTTTCATTTTAGTCTCAGCACACATACCCATTTTGATTTTAAAGCTCACTCAGATATGGTTGTCCTCTTGGGTAGGTCTGTCCGTTCTGACATTCCATAGAGGTATTTTTAATAAGCACTCAATCCCTCCTAAATTTAGCATTATGCACAGTTGATCACAAACATTTGATCAAAAATATTATTGCAAATAGGCACAATGATCAGATAAAAATTGATCAAAATTTTTTGCTTTTAAGCACAATCAATGAAAGGAGTAATACGACAACGATCAGATTATTCGATATGCGAGAGAAATGAATGAAGATCTGTAAGAACAAGTTTACAAATTCTGATATTAAAAAAAATTATCAAATGTATATCAATCAAAGTAAAAATAATTATCAGAAAACAACATTTGATTACAAACGAGTGTATTATCACCGAAAATGATATTATATTAGAGACGTGATAATAACAGTTTGAAGAATAGCTGAAACAGGTATTGGAGTTATGTACGATGAGAAATTACACAAGTAAAATCTCAGGAAATACCTGTTCAAAAAATGTACTCGTTTCCCAAAAAAAACATTTACTCTCCAAAAACATTTATTCAAAAATTCTAGAGACTCCCCCTAGAAAATAGATTTAAGAAATGTTTTAGTTAAGCTAAAAAAAATGGAAACATTTTAAGCACGGGTCCTAAACTGAGTGTTTAGAAACCACACTCGGTAAAGCACGGGTCATGAATTGTGTTGTTCAGAAACCTTAATTTGAACAGTGTATAACTCCCCCTGAATTTGTGCATCATTGGATGAATTTTCGATTAATGCAGTAATGACACACCTGCAAAATAAGATCAGACAGATTTTGGTACGCAAACGAACTTGGGTCCTTCTTTGTTAGTATTAGGTTGCGAGATGTTATAACTGCCAAACCATTTAATTTTTGTTAGTTGTTTTCTTTTTAGCACTTTTAACAGCATGATTATATACAAAATAAGATCCATGCAGATTATTGTTATCATACATGTTATTACTTTTCCAATTCGTCTGAGATCTGTTATCAGCAGTCCACCAGTTGTACCGTTTCCTGTTAACAAAATCAGTTGTTTTGCACGTGGAGCACATGATTCTTCTCTTGCTAAGATTAATTAGATTAGAAGTAGATCTCACAAAACAAGGAAGATTATTGTTAGTAATAACAGGGGTACAAGATCAAACAGATTCAAATTTATTTACCCAAATGCTTTTAACTTTTGAATGAGTATTGGGTGATCCAATGACATACCCTTGATAGTACTGATTAGAAGAACGAGAATAGTTCTTAGAAACAGTTGATTTAGGGCTGCTTGAATAACTGTTTGATTTGGAACAGTCATAGAAGCTAGTTTTACATTAAGAAGGAGAACCAATTAAGCTTTGAGCACAAGAAAAATGTTTGACTTTCTGTAAAAGCTCGTCTCTTTCCACAGTAACTAAATCATACTTATTTTTGAGTTCTGTTCTCATCTTCAATTCAGTTTCAAGGTCTGTCTTCAGATCAGACAATTTCTTTGTAGTATCCACGAGTTTACCTTCTAACTCCTTCTTAAGCATTTCAAACTTCTTCTTCTGATTTATAAACTCTCTTCTCTCTTCATCTGAGTTGCTCTTCTCATTCTCAGAAGCGATGTCAAACCACTTTTTCTTTTCAGCAAGTTCTTTAGCAATAGTTGTATGTTTCTTTGTAGTATTTCTCTTCTCAAAAGCAAATTGATTCTTCTCTTCATCTAAAGCCTTCTGCTTTAAAGCAATGCTGCCAGATAATTTTTGATTCTGGCTCAGACATTCTTCTTTGATGTCGTTCTTCACTTTATCATTCTTGGCTCGTTCGAACATTATCATCTGCTCAAAATCTGAGATTTGCTTTAACAACATTTTGGCGTTCAGCTCGAGAGAGTTTATCTTATCTTCATAAGATATTCGTTCAGCACTGAATCTTTTCTCTATATCAGAAAGTCTTTTCTTCTCTTTCTCAAAAGCTAATCTTTCAGTATTTAGACAGTGTTCAGCTTCCACCACTTTCTTCTTTTCTGATTTCAGTAACCTTCTTAATTCAATCAAATAACTATCAGATTCATGAACTTTTCCAGGTAAGTTCTCAGTCTTTGTATTAATTTTCTCAGAAGAATTCCTCACATTTTGCAGATCTTGAAGTTTGTTGAACAATTCCTTATTAGCATTACTCCAAGTCTTCAATTCTTCTTCACACTCTTTCTTTACAGTGTTTAAAGTTCTCTCAAATTCACTAGTCTTAACAGATAAATCCTTTTCAGAATTTTCTCTCAAGGTTTTATTTTCACTTTCCAGATCCTTGATAAATTTTTATCTGCGAAATTCTCATCATATATATTAAAATATTTGTCACTGTAGTCCTTTATGATCCTTTCCAATTCAGAAATTCTCTCTCTCAATTCTTTATTTTCTCTCTGAAAAGAAACTGCCATTTTCCAACAGATTGATTAAGAATCAAATGATGTGAAATCAATTAAAAAGAAATCAAAATCAGTTATGCTAAAAAATAAATTAGAAAAATGGCGAAAAACTGATGAGAATTCAGAAAAACGGCGAAAAACTGTCAAAAATCAGTAAAAACAATAAAAAAAACTGTTGAAAACAGTTAAAAATTGTTGAAAAATAGTTAAAACTGATAAAAAACAGTTTACGCGACATAAAACAGTTCAGGAAATCTCAAACAGTTCAAAAGAAAAACAGAAACTAATTAACGAAGTAAAATTCTCAAAATTCAATAAATCCGGATTACACAAAATTATGGTTAAGGACAAAACTGTCAAAATAGGAACAACCGAGGAAGGAAAAGATCTCTTGACCAAGGAACTAAAACCGGACGCTATGATGTCCGAGGAAGGATGCGAAGAATGATTGTCACGACCAAGTCTTAATCCGAGTAACTTGAACGATTTAAACCAAACCCGTTCACCTCATCTAGCAACTCAAGGAAACTCGGTCAAGTTAGAAGATATGATCTCCGGTCAAGTTGTTCTAAACTGGATATCCTTGAGCGATTTAAATGGTTTCCTTAAGCGATTTAGTGAAATTGGTCAAGCGATATTAGGTGAAGATCGCTCAATGAGACGAGCGAGTATGTGTTCTCCGGTCAAGCCTTGTGAGAGAACCAACTTAAATCGCCTACACCTTACGATGAACAACCTAAATCGCCTAAACCTTGACCGATATATTAACCTTATTCACTTAAACCTTATCCGATGCACTACCTTATCCGCTTAAAACTTGTCCGATATGATACCTAATTCGTCTAAGCCTTGACCGATGAAGAGTTATCCGGTCACAAATCAAGATTTACCAAGCAATTTAATGATCTCCGGTTAAGCCTCAAGCGATTTATGAGGAATCCGGTTAAGCCTCAAACGATTTATGAAGAATCCGGTTAAGCCTCAAGCGATTTATGAAGAATCCGGTTAAGCCTCAAGTGATGAATGAGAAATCCGGTTACAACATGAGCGATTTACTTGGTCTCCTTGAACGATTTAGTTGGTCTCAAGATATTGGCCAAGTCTTCAATCAAATCACAAGCCAAACAATTTATCAAAATCCGCACACTATACCCAGCAATAACCTTTATGTTGAGCGATTTATGAGAAGCATGGACAAGAAAAGATTTTAAAATGATAATCCGTTCAAACTACAACAGAAACAAAAAAATTTCATACAAAAATGGATCAAAATTGACCTTTTTGATGACATTTATCAAAAACACGAAGAACTTCAAAAACACAAAAAGTCAACAAATCTATTAAAAGAATGATTAGAATCTGAAATTTTGTGAACAACAGATATTCACAAATCAATTACGCACAAGATAATCAAAATTTTAACACCCAAACAAATTTTTTTGAAAGATTTTCAGATCAAACACAATAAAAGGATAGGAATATGAAAAACACAAGTGAAGAACACATAAATTCTAGAAAAAATTTCTTCCAAAATTCTTCAAACATCTGATTTCTTTCAATGATTTCTTTGCATTTCCAGCTCTGATACCAATTGTTGTTCCTCAATAATCAATCTTTAAGATAATCTTCATCCATGGCAGATTCAGATTTGAACATTAAGAACACTTGAGATGAAGGTTGAGAGAGAAAGTCAAATATCACAAACTGGTCAAACTCTATTACGTATACTGATTTAACAATTGAGCTCTTACTCTAAAATTACAAAGAATAATCCTTTATATAGGGTCAAAGATGAAAGTCTAGAAAGTGAAAGTCAAACATACAGAAAAGTCAAACACGGTGACTTTTATACAATTATAGACAATTTTAACTTTCAATACGAATACAATTTTATACTGAATTTCAGTCCTAACAAACATGATTATACTTCATTATGTTCAAACATAAATTTCGGGTTTCATTCCCACATATTGTTATCGGAGGAAGAATGTGTAGACTTCTTAAAGAAGATGAGAAATCCAAAACTTAACAATTCGAAGAACAATTTTTTTAAATGATAGTGAAAATGTGCACTGCTATGACAAGTAGTAAGAAATGTTCCAAATGTAGTTTATATAAGAAGGTTTAATGCTTACCCTATCTCTGTATATTTTTAAGTTTCTTGTTTATATCAAGTAAAAATTTAATAAACTTTTCCAACGTGTCTAATTGATAGATTCATAGAACAAAACTCACTACAAAAGAATGTCTACATAGTATGATATATTGGAGACAAAAAAATGCCTTACAGAACATGGTGGACCCCAATGATCCAACTTTGGCGCAATCCACAACAGAAGTCCTTCAAAATTTACAGGAAGACAGAATAAACACCAATATGAACATCAAAATAAGGTGAAGATATAAGAAAATACAAAACATAAACTCAATAAGCCCAAATAAACATGGAATGAAGATAAGAGACAAAAAAATGCCTTACAGAACATGGTGGACCCTAAGGATCCAACTTTGGCGTAATCCACAACAAAAGTCCTTCAAAATCTACAGAAAGACATAGAATAAACACCAATATGAATATCAAAATAAGGTGAAGATATAAGAAAATACATAGCATAAACTCAATAAACCCAAATAAACATGGAACGAAGATAAACGACACATAGCATGTTAACATAAATTGATCAATGATTTGACAATAGTTTTCTCATAGGATGAAGATAAATGACATAACCAATATCTTTATACTACTATCATAAGACTTACTATTTCATCCTTAATCTTGAAAAAACAAAGGATCCCTGGAGAAAAAATGGCATATTTTCATACGCTATCGATGGAACATGAATTTAGAAAAGAAAATTCCAACATAGGAACACAACCTCACACTTGATGATGCTTCTCTTTGATCCTACCATACGACTCTTATGGATGGATTGTGACTTAGGGTTTGAGAGATTTTAAGGGATATTTGAATTTTAATGTGCATTTCATTCTCTTTCTCCTACCATACGGCTCTTATGGATGGATTGGGACTTAGGTTTGAGAGATTTTAGGGGATATTTGAATTTTGATTTGCATTTCATTATCTTTTTGTTAGCGATATCCTTGGAATTGAGAGATACCCAGAGGTTAGGTTTTAATAGTTGTACATAGGCATTAATTATTTGTAAATATGAATTAGGACTTAGGGTTGAGAGATTTTAGGGGATATTTGAATTTTGATCTGCATTTCATTATTTTTTTAATAGCGATATCGTTGGACTTGAGAGATATCCGAAGGTTAGGTTTTAATACATGGACATTAATTATTTGTAAATATGAATTTTAAGTAATTAAGCATTAAAATGTAGCACTAAAAGTATAAAAAGTTGTGATTAAGAACTTTGAACCAAATGCTTTATAATATAATACTAGTGGTGTACCTGCGCGATGCAGCATGAGTGAATCACAATTCTGAAACATTAGTTTAGCTTTGAATCATGAGTTTGTGTGGTTATTTTACAAGTCAACTAATATATAAAGTTGAAGACTAATATGGTGTATTAGTAAGATCGATTGGAAAAATAATTCCACACACGTTGAGTTTCTAAAACCATATAAAGTTAAAGGGTTGGGGTGGGGTACATGCAGGATCTGAAACCTTTTTTGATATTGTTGCTTCAAATTTCAGTTACTTCAAGAGAAAGAAGAACTTTGAGTTTGAATTTAGGTTTAAAATAGGAAACAAACAAAGTGTCAAACAATTTTTGGAAGACCAAACATACATTTTTCATGTAAATATGGTTTATTTAAATCTGAAACTTTGACCAAATAAATGGTATGTTTTAAGCATTTGTACATTATGCATAATAGTTTGTACTTAAGAGATTATTGAATTTCTTGTATAAATTGATAGTACTTTATGCTTTGAGACCTGTAATTAAGACTTTTGGTTTTAATGCTTATTAATATAGTATATATATAGATAAGAAGAAGAAGAAAGCTGTCCAATGTGTAATTTTAGAAGTTTGTAAACATAAAGCAAGTTTGACCCAATTAGGATTTGGTGTTGCATAAACAACTTGTACAATGTGCAAAATATTTTGTAATTAAGAGATTTTTGAATTCTTGCATAAAATGATGGTACTCTATGCTGTAAAATTTGTACTTAAGATATAAGTCTAAATGTTTATTAATGTAGTATAGATATTCAAAGTGTCCAACCATTTTATTCATTATATTATTTTGATTCAATTTCTTTTAACCGTTCGTATCAATTTACACGTATCTCTGATTAATTTTAGGGGATTGAAAAATAGCCTGAAAATTTCCAAATTAAATAGTCTTGCAAGATTTGAAATGATGACCGTTGTACTTTATGCATAAAAAATGATTTTAAGAGTTTCTGTAAAATCCTTTATAATATATTATAGATTTAATAATATAATTTTTTATAAAGATAATAATTAATTATTTTGTTAGAACTCAATAATTATTCTAATTATATTTTAGATTTTTTATA
>NC_037532.1:17661929-17670044 GCF_001531365.2 Cynara cardunculus var. scolymus
TTTAAAAACATAAGAAAAGAAACGTTTAGTATGGTAGAAGTTAAATCTTTTTCTTAATTTAGTTTTTTCATAATTAATATGTTTTATTTATTTTTACGGTAATACTGAATAAAAATATGAATTTTAAAATCAGTTATTGTTTGATTTTATCAACAATTATCGATGAAATTGTTTCAAATCTTTAATTTTTTGGGTGATCTTGTTCCCTTAATGGTTATGAATTTGTATGGTATGGTAGATGTTGTAACTTAATGAAACGTGTTCAGATATCAAAACTTTTATGGATGAAATTGTTGCATAATTTATTAGGATACAAAAAAATTTCTATTTGAAAAAATGACACTAATTTAATGGAACTTGTTCAGATTTCGAAACTTTTATGGATGAAATTGTTGCATAATACAATATTTTGTATAATCTTGTTTTATTGTTTCCTATAAGTTTTGAAACGTAAACAATATTAAATAGTTTGACCATAAAAATGATTAATGGAAGCAAATAGTGAAACCATAAAAATTTATGACAATGACTGGTGTTTCATATAATGGTTCATATAATGTGTAAAGTGTTATAGTTGTGAAACAAGTTCATATAATGGTTATTGTAATGGTTGATATGCTAATGTTAAGAAAATGGTGTATACTTGACAAACAGTGAAACCATTTCATAATAAGATTGAAACTGATCCATAAACTGAAAACATGAAAATGACAGATGTTTCCTTTAGCAATAGGTTGATTTGTGTAGTGATGAAACGGTGAAACCATTTCATACATGAAAACTAAGGGTAAATTTTTTTTGTTTTATTATGCAAAAGGTTTCGCTATGTTAACTTGATTATAATGTGTTTTATGTTTCAAAATTTATTACGATATACCTAATTTCATCGGTCCTTACTTTGATCTATTTTTATAATGAATGTTATTTTGTTTATAATATTTGAACATAAAATGAAGATATTTTTAGCAAACCTATAATTTTCAAGATGATTCTAACATTTTTGGTTAGAATCTTTGGAAGTATAAGATGATATATATAGTTTTTAAAACAATGATTTTGTTTCATTAATATTAGGATATACATGATCTTGTTGACTCGGTTAATAGTATTTGATGTTTTACATTTTTGCCTTTTTTTCAATTAAAAAATAAACTTTTATTTTTTTTATTTTTTAATATAAACTAATATAATCTTGACCATTGATCAAAAAAATGGATGAATGAGATTGGTTTGTAAGGTTTTCACAAACGAGGGTGGTTTGCATTTGATCCCTCCTCTCTCTCTCTCTATATATATATATATAAATAAATGATGATTCACCCTTTTTTTTATATCAAATTATTGCATTTGATCAGTTTGCGCCCTTTTCAGGAATAGAGGATGTTTGGTTTCAATTGAATTAAATCACATATTTCATTGGTGATAACACATGCAAAATTTACATTAAAAAAAAAAAAAAAAACATCTACCTTAATAAATTAATTTTTGTCTAATTCCTAATGTATATGGTTTCTTTTCTATAATTCATCTAGAACACATCCAAGGTAGCACCTATGACAAAAAGCTCACTATCAAAGCATGTATTGTTGTTGCAACAATCACCATGGCAGCATCCACAACTTTCATCCCATCTGTTCTTCCTCCTCCGTTCTACCAAATCTACTCCAGGTGGTGCTTCAATCTTCATAGCGATACGAACACATGGTGATTTGACGACGTTTTTCTTTGATTTCATCATCACCCATGTCTCCAATTCCATGTTCGGTGACTCAAAAACACTTCTCCACGACACCTCCGATCTTCCCAGGAGTTGTGACCCTCCAAACAAGGCGACTGCATTACTCCTCCAACGAAGCTCTAAGGCAATGGTTCCATGGATGATCATGTCCATGGACTGATTTGTTCCTGTACAATCCAACGAGAAAGATTCGTCGCAATAGAAGTCTCCATTTGGAGACACTCGTTGGCTATCCAAACGAACCCTTTTGTCGTTTCCAGCAGAAAGATAGCATCTAACAAATATGTAGCCATTTGAGTTGGTAGCTTGGATGTTCTTAGCATTCATGATCTTCAATTCACAGTGAAGAGATGATAATGTTTTTAGTGCATCCATTTCTGTATGTTTTGAATGTGTTTCACCTTTGGGTTGATGAGAGAGACAATGAGTGAAAGAGGAGTTATTCAAGTAATTGTGTGGCTAAGAACAATGGTGTAGTGTGTATATATATTCACAGAGAGAGAGAGAGAGAAAGAGAGAGAGAGAGAGTAATCAGAATCTAATATAAAAGTCCCAAAATCAACAGACCCCAACTAGAGCTTTTATTATTGAACGTCTAGTGCACACTTGATATACTTGAATGATTTGAGATCTTTTCCTTTATATTTATTATTATATCAGACAATACAGTGCAAGGTTTAAGAAAAAAAATGGGTAAAATTACAAGGTATATTGAATATCGTATTGAGGTTATCCCAAAAAGAATATATCAATTTCATCCATTCAAATGTGATTTGCTAGGCCTTTTGAAAAACTAAAGATAAACTCTTATTGGTTTATTGAAATTCTCTAGAACTACACTTGAGTCCGTTAAATATATGAGGCGGCGTTTGATTTGTAGAATAGAACTTGGTGAAATTAGAATCCACTAAAACAATTTGACTTTGAAGGAATTAGAATGAAATTTGACCATCAGTTTGGTTGTTGGGAATTGGAATGAAATTTCTCAAAAGAATTGGAATTTCTATCTTTGTTTGAGGGAGGGTGGGGGTGGCAGCTATGACAACAACATTGGTGATATTGGTGGTTGGAGGTGGGGGTATGTGGGATGGTATATGTCACACCCCGCTAAAGCGGAAACACGAGATGTAACAGGTAAGCGAGTCACATCAACAGTTAATAAACAACACCATTCAAGTTTTACTAAAAGAAATCAAGTGTAACACCCACAACCAAATTGGGATAAAATACTTCTTTTACAAAATCTTCAATTGCGAACTTAATCGGTCTTGCACAAGTATGCTCCCAAAATACTTCATTTCTTACTTATTACCTGAAAAGCATGGAACATAAAACAATGTCAACTACAAAGAGTTGGTGAGCTCACGGGTTTTCACATGCACAAAATATTACAATGCAGAAATCATTTATTTGCAATCTTATACGTAAACTTTTGCACTTAATAAATGTAAATCTACCACGATGCTTAACTTGAGACGCTACTGAGCCTTACCTGACCAATGTGCCCCATTATTTTACGAAYRACCATAAGTAGCCCGTACACTTACTTAGGTCCCACAGTTCGTAGTAGTACTAATTCAGCGGTGATCAAAATTCTACATGATTAGACTAAGAAAACATAGGTAATGTGCACCCCTTTCTGGGTGGGACTGTCAACACAATAGCGGCTATTCACAATAATACGGTCCAGGGACATGCCCGAGTTAACAAGTAGCGTTTACGGACGGGAACTTTATTTGGAAACATACTCCCAAGCACATCAATTTAGCATTTATTTCATAGTGCAAAAATAGTCAATATTTCATGACATAATAAACTTGACTAAACAGTTCTTTAGTCCGATGGTTTCAAACAAAGCTTGATTAAACAGTTCTTTAGTCCAATGGTTAAATAAATAAACAGTATAATTTGCTTAATCTCATGCTTTTCTCCTAGTTAAATAACAAAAAGCATTAAAAAGTGGGGCCATGAAAACTCACAGGTTTGATGATGAATATCCAAGAGGATGACGTTTGAAGCGCTCAACGTCCGCCCTAACCTTCCTAAACAGACCAACATCCAGAATTTAGATCACCTATGGGTTCTTCACAAAGATAAAGTTAAGTTATATCTTATGTAATGCCATCGGGTTTTTATAAATTAAAGTTGATATTTTATTATTTAATCTAAAAATAGCTCAAGAATTATATATATTAAAATGAATCAAAATCCTTACTCAAAAGCTGATTTTTGGACAGATTATAAATTTTGTTCCAGGTATTTTTGGGTTTCACAAATCACTATAAATAGAAACCTTCCAAAAGTCATTTTATGTCCAACTTTTCACATCATCCAAAATAATGAGATCAWCAGACTTTTTCCAAATATCAAGAAATTTGAGTGGATTTAAGTCWCTCATTRTTACCCTATAACCTTGAGTTACACAGCCCCCAAAACAGATTGCACACTCTTCGAGTGTCAGTCATTTGGGGTCTAAGATCATCATTTTTCAAGAATCTTAATTCTATTTTCAAACTAACAAACACGGTTAGCCTCCAGATAATATTTCCCGATTCCATTAAATTTTGAAGATGACAWAGCCGATTTGAGATRCATGCAAGATTMTTCAAAACATATCTTTACATKCTCAAACTTCGCATGCAAATGGGTTTYYTCCTACTTTAGAGTTCAAAGAAYATRGATCATAGWTTATCATCCTTTTTGAAGAYATTTTCTTGTYTTTGATGTATAATCTCCSCTCTTTAATTCTCCAGAAATTTAGCTACAAGATCWAGAARTGGGAGTAGGAAGATGAAAACTTTTGTTATTYTATAAAAGTAAAATAACTAGTATCATACMTTTTTCTTAAAATCYTGAATATTCTTCAAGATTGACAGAATTTCCTGAAGRCTTGCTTGAAGGAATCGGCTGGAGGGTGGTTTGTTTTTAGAGAGAGATTAGAGAGATGTTATGGTTTAGCGAGCAAGAGAGTTGGAAAATGAGAGTTTTCAAAGGATGTGGGTATTTATATGTGGATTTTAAAGAGGTAAATGGGCTGGCCTCTAAAGGCCCAAACCCAATAAAAACTTTTTATTTTTCTTTTAGGTAAGGATAAACCCACTTAACTTTATAATCAACAATGTAATTTACCAAACATTAATAAAAATGACACTATTATTTCAAAACTCCACCTTTTTATAAAATTATTTGGACATTCAATTGGGACTTTTGTATTTTAATTTGAAGGTTTATAATATCAACTCTATTTTATTTGGAGCATTTCTAAAATATTTGGCATTACACAAGTTAACTTCATCAGTTACCCGCCGATGCGTGATCTTCGGAACTAAACTTGGGAGCTAAGCCAGATGAACTCTAATCATCATGACTAGATCATAGTAAAATATAATTCTAAATATATGATCTATAGTAAGGTGCTAAGCTGAAGCTCCAAAATGACAGAATGTCACAGTCTCCCCATGCCAGAAAAATTTCGTCCCGAAATTTATTCTTCAAATCCAGATCATGACTCATTTGAGAACAAGTGGGGATACTTGCTTTTCATGAAATCTTCTCTTTCCCACGTGTACTCCAGTCCATGCCTCGAAGTCCAATGAACTTTTACAATTAGGATTTTGCTACGCCTCAATTGCTTGACTTTATGGTCGAGGATTTCGATCGGCTCTTCATTGAAGTGTAACCGTTCGTTAATTTGAATGTCTTCCAAAGGTAGAACCAATGATTCGTCGGTTAAATATTTCTTAAGGTTTGATACGTGAAATGTATCATGGATGGCACTAAGCTCTGTGGGTAAGCTTAGTTTGTATGTAACCGGTCCTATTCTTTCGAGTATTTCAAATGGACCAACATACCTTGGGCTAAGTTTTCCTTTCTTTCTGAAACGCACCACTCCTTTCCATGGAGATACTTTTAAAAGGACTTTATCACCCATTTGAAATTCCAATGGTTTCTTTCGGTTATCAGCGTAGCTCTTCTGACGATCTCTTGCAGCTTTAAGTCTTTCTTGGATGATCGAGATTTTGTCGGTTGTCTCCTGGATAATGTCAGGCCTAGTTAGTTGTCTGTCACCAATTTTCAACCAACTAAGTGGGGATCTACATTTACGCCCATACAAGGCTTCGTATGGTGCGCACTGGATACTGGTGTGATAGCCGTTGTTGTAAGAAAATTCAACCAATGGTAGATGAGTATCCCAACTGCCTCCAAAGTCTATCACACAGGCTCGTAACATATCCTCTAGTGTTTGGATAGTCCTTTCCGTTTGCCCATCTGTTTGAGGATGATAGGAAGTGCTTAAGTCCAACCTCGTGCCTAGTACCTTTTGAACTGATCGCCACAATCATGAAGTAAAATGGCTATCTCTGTCTGAGATGATAGAAATAGGTACTCCATGACGTGATACGATTTCATTGATATATAACTGTACAAGCCTTTCCGTACTAAAGTCTTCTCGAACAGGTAAAAAGTGCGTGGATTTCGTAAGTTGATCCATTATGACCCAAATTGAGTCATGTCCTCTCCTAGTTCTAGATAACTTCGTAAAAAAATCCATCGATATCTGATCCTACTTCCATTGGGGAATCTCTGGTTGCTGAAGAAGACCAGACGGTTTCTGATGTTCAGCTTTTACCCTTACGCAGGTTAAGTACCGGCTTACGTACAAAGCAACGTCCTTCTTCATTCCTGGCCACCAGTAATATTCTCTTAGCTCTTTGTACATCTTATCGGTTCTTGGGTGAATTGAGTATCTTGAGCGATGTGCTTCCTCCAAAATTGTTGACCGGAGACTTTCGTCCTTTGGTATCCAAACTCTATTTTTGAAGTAACGCACCCCATCTGCTCGAGTTTCGAATTCCTTCCCTAGGTGGTGCAGGGTCTCGTTCTTCAGGTTCTCCAATTTCATCGCCTCTTCTTGAGCTTCAAGAATTTGCGTTTTTAGGTTCGTTTGAACCCGCATCCCCATGGCTCGTACCCTTGATGGTTTCACCCTTTCTTTCCGGCTTAAGGCGTCTGCTACCACGTTAGCTTTCCCCGGGTGGTACTTTATTTCACAATCATAGTCATTGAGAAGTTCGACCCATCTTCGTTGCCTCATGTTCAGCATCTTTTGATCTAGGATATGCTGAAGACTTTTGTGATCAGTGAAGATGGTGCATTTGGTGCCGTAAAGATAGTGCTTCCAAATCTTAAGTGCAAATACTACTGCCCCCAATTCAAGGTCATGAGTAGTGTAATTCTTCTCGTGCACTTTGAGTTGCCTTGAGGCATATGCAATGACCTTATCTTTTTGTATTATCACGCATCCTAAGCCTTGATGCGATGCATCACAACAGACCATAAAGTTTTCCGAACCCTCCGGTAGGGATAAGATAGGTGCATTGCATAGCCTCTGCTTAAGAGTCTCAAACGCTCCTTCCTGTTTCTCTCCCCAAACAAACTTCTTGTCTTTCTTGGTTAAAGCTGTGAGTGGTTGTGCGATTTTTGAAAAGTTCGCGATGAATCGCCGATAATAGCCTGCCAAGCCAAGGAATTGACGAATTTCCGTCGGGGTTCTTGGGGCTTCCCATTTCTTAATGGCCTCAATCTTGGCAGGATCTACGTGAATCCCTTTTTCATTAACCACATGACCAAGAAATTGTACTTCACGAATCCCGAATTCGCATTTGGAGAATTTTGCATACAATTTATGGTTCCGAAGTAGTTCTAATATCATCCTCAGATGCTGCTCATGGTCCCCCTTGCTTCGTGAATAAATCGGTATATCTTCTATGAAAACGATTACAAATTTATCCAAGTATGGTCTACAGACTCTATTCATTAGATCCATAAAGACTACCGGTGCATTGGTTAGCCCGAATGGCATAACCATCATAATGACCATATCGGGTTCTGAATGCTGTTTTGGGAGTGTTCTCTTCCCTAATTCTCATTTGATGGTATCCAGATCGTAGATCAATTTTGGAAAAGTATACCGTACCTTGGAGTTGATCAAACAGATCATCGATTTTAGGAAGAGGGTATCTATTCTTGTTAAGTTCCCTATAATCAATGCACATTCGCATTGACCCATCTTTCTTTTTAACGAATAGAACCGGTGCACCCCATGGTGAGAAACTTGGCCTTTTAATTCCTTTATCTAATAACTCCTGGAGTTGATTTGACATTTCTTGCATTTCCGATGGTGCCAAACGATATGGTGCCTTTGCCACTGGGGTAGCTCCAGGGATTAAGTCAATACCGAATTCGACTTGTCTTGGCGGGGGTAATCCTGGTAAATCCTCGGGAAATACATCAGGAAACTCTCGAACTACAGGGAAATCGTCAATACCTTTTTCTTTGACTTTCCTATCAATAACATGTGCCAAAAATGCAACATA
>NC_037532.1:17671169-17672741 GCF_001531365.2 Cynara cardunculus var. scolymus
TCCACCAGGTAAGTGCCCTTCCTTGTAACAAACATGCCGCATATTCTACTTTATTCCCTTCAGTACATTTGCTAATATGAAGAACATATTCCATGCTCTCGAGCCATGATAGTAATCCTACTGCTCCTGCGGTTCCATTGAATTCTTTAGGGTTGCAAGATCTAAAAGATTTATAAGTGCATTCCCTAGCCGCCCTCGGCTCTGGATTGTTTGGTTGATTAGCATTCAGGCCAGCAGCCACTTGGCTGACTATGTTGGGGAGTGCGGCCAGAAGTTGCTCTGACACGAGTTGTGCAACCTCAGGGTTTTCTCTTCTTGGCGGCATTTTCTAAGGCCTAAGTCAGAAGGGAATTCGTCATTTTTATTGCAATAACAAGGATGATAACCTCCAGTCATTTAAATGATGCCAAGAATGTTCATTGTACATAAAACATTTAACCATTTAAATGACCAACAGAATAATCCTATATTTATCATAACTTGATATAATTAAGCATTTCTCAAAATGTTAACATGCATTCATAGATGATTGTAGCTACAAAAACAGGTCCTTGAGTTTCTATGCAAAGAGTGGATATCCTATCGCTAGTCAATATTTCTAGAATAATAACCAGCCTATCAGCATTCCTAACATCAACATCAACATTCCACTCAGYACCAAACACTTGTACAACCTTCTAATCTCTCGCCTCGCTACAATGACAGCATCCGTGTTTCTCATCATTTGTTGATGGTGTGCTTCCATCACATCAGATAGGTTGTTCAGAATATGGTGATGATATCCCAACTGGGTCTGGTGAGTTTGAGTATCTGATGCGATTCTCTGCACCCACTCTCGTTCAGCCGGGTTCATGCCCTGGGCGTAGGATGCAGGTACTCCGGTCACTACTTGAGATATCCTGTTCCCCTGTTGTGGTCGCAATGACTCTCCTCTTACTCTAGAGGGATTCTCAAATGTCACTCGCCGAGGTAATGGAACACTCTTCCTAGGGGTGACTCTATTCCTTGGGCCGTGAAAGGTTTGAGGTGGAAGATCAAGTACTGGCTCCGATGGGGGTAGTATAGATGATTGTGGTGAAGCAGGTGTCTCGCTGGTTGTTGTGTCCTCCTGCTCGTACGGGTCTACCTCCACATTAATGGATGAGTTCCTTCGGGATTGGCGAACCACATATCTGGATTCATCTGCCAAATATTCACTAGATGCAGGTGATGCCATAGTGATCTATGATATTAACAATCTTAATTAAGAAACGCACCATCTATAAATTCTTAGTGATACAACGGAAGCTTCTAAGTGAGACTAAGGGTGGCAATCAAGCTAAAATTTCTATCTAGAAAGTCTCTGGTTGCACTACCAGAGCTCTGGTTGCATGACCAGAGCTCTGGTTGCATGACCAGAGCTTCTGGTTGCATGACCAGAGCCCCTGGTTCATCTTACATAGGAAGATATTAGGTAGCTCGTCCATCGGTCCTCTGATTCAATCTTACATAGAAAAGTAATGGATTTCTCGTCCATCAGTCCTCTGGCAAACCAATGGAATTCTATTTCATCGACTGCTGGTTCAACATCCA
>NC_037532.1:17673911-17686962 GCF_001531365.2 Cynara cardunculus var. scolymus
TAATTCAGCGGTGGTCCAAATTCCACATGATTAGACTAAGAAAACATAGGTAATGTGCACCCCTTTCTGGGTGGGACTGTCAACACAATAGCGCTATCCACAATACCACGGCCCGGGGACGTGCCCGAGTTAACAAGTAGCGTTTACGGACGGGGACTTTATTTGGAAACATACTCCCAAGCACATCAATTTAGCATTTATTTCATAGTGCAAAAAAAGTCAATATTTCATGACATAATAAACTTGACTAAACAGTTCTTTAGTCCGATGGTTTCAAACAGAGCTTGACTAAACAGTTCTTTAGTCCAATGGTTAAATAAATAAACAGTATAGTTTGTTCAATCTCATGCTTTTCTCCCAGTTAAATAACAAAAATCATCAAGAAGTGGGGCTGTGAAAACTCACAGGTTTGATGATGAATATCCAAGAGGATGACGTTTGAAGCGCTCAACGTCCGTCCTAACCTTCCTAAATAGACCAACATCCAGAATTTAGATCACCTATGGGTTCTTGACAAAGATAAAGTTAAGTTGTATCTTATGTAATGCCATCGGGTTTTTATAAATTAAAGTTGATATTTTATTATTTAATCTAAAAATAGCCCAAAAATTATATATATTAAAAGGAATCAAAATCCTTACTAAAAATCTGATTTTTGGACAGATTATAAATTCTGTTCCAGGTATTTTTGGGTTTCACAAATCACTATAAATAGAAACCTTCCAAAAGTCATTTTATGTCCAACTTTTCACATCATCCAAAATAATGAGATCAACAGACTTTTTCCAAATATCAAGAAATTTGAGTGGATTTAAGTCTCTCATTGTTACCCTATAACCTTGAGTTACACAGCCCCCAAAACAGATTGCACACTCTTCGAGTGTCAGTCATTTGGGGTCTAAGCTTATCATTTTTCAACAATCTTAGCTCTATTTTCAAACTAACAAACACGGTTAGCCTCCAGATAATATTTCCCGATTCCATTAAATTTTGAAGATGACATAGCCGATTTGAGATGCATGCAAGATTCTTCAAAACATATCTTTACATTCTCAAACTTCGCATGCAAATGGGTTTCTTCCTACTTTAGAGTTCAAAGAACATAGATCATAGTTTATCATCCTTTTTGAAGATATTTTCTTGTCTTTGATGTATAATCTCCCCTCTTTAATTCTCCAGAAATTTAGCTACAAGATCTAGAAGTGGGAGTAGGAAGATGAAAACTTTTGTTATTCTATAAAAGTAAAATAACTAGTATCATACATTTTTCTTAAAATCTTGAATATTCTTCAAGATTGACAGAATTTCCTGAAGGCTTGCTTGAAGGAATCGGCTGGAGGGTGGTTTGTTTTTAGAGAGATTCGAGAGATGTTATGGTTTAGCGAGCCAGAGAGTTGGAAAATGAGAGTTTTCAAAGGATGTGGGGTATTTATATTTGAATTTTAAAGAGGTAAATGGGCTGGCCTCTAAAGGCCCAAACCCAATAAAAAAAATTTTATTTTTCTTTTAGGCAAGGATAAACTCACTTAACTTTATAATCAACAATGTAATTTACCAAACATTAATACAATTGACACTATTATTTCAAAACTCCACCTTTTTATTAAATTATTTGGAAATTCAATTGAGACTTTTGTATTTTAATTTGAAAGTTTATAATATCAACTTTATTTTATTTGGAGCATTTCTAAAATATTTGGCATTACACAAGTTAACTACATCAGTTACCCGCCGAGGCGTGATCTTCGGAACTAAACTTGGGAGCTAAGCTAGATGAACTCTAATCATCATAACTAGATCCTAGTAAAATATAATTCTAAATATAGGATCTATAATAAGGTGCTAACCTGAAGCTCCGAAATGATAGAATGTCACAATATAAGTGGGGGTGGTTTTGCCTCCGGGCCTGCCCCACCCCACCCCACCCCCACCCATCAACATACATCCCACTAATGTTGTCACTATAGTTACCACCCTGCACCGTGCCACCACCTATCCCAACCTACACCACCCATGGTGGTCAGCGGGAGTTATGATGACGATAATAGTGGCATGGTAATCAATGGGTTGGTTGGGTGGGGGTGGCGTATGGGGAAGGGTGGTAGCTATGATGATGACAATAGTGGCATGTCGGTGGGGATGGATTAGGGTGGGGAGGGTTTAGGGGTATGGAGGGTTTAGGGGTACGGTGGGTGGCTGGGGGATGTTGTTACTAAGAAATATGTAGTGAGCCACTATCTAAGGTTCTACATGTTGGATAACAAATTTACAGTCACAAATATATTGTCACAATCTCATGCGTTACTAATAATAGCTCAAGAGGTGCTTATTAAACGTAAGGAGATTTGTGAGTAGTTCCAGATCTCCACAATGATTAATAAGATCCCACCGGCTTGGATGGAATTCATTAACATGTTGTGCCACCAAAAAAACGAGTTCTGTATGGAAAGGTTGATCATGAGTCTCCATATCCAAAATGAGGAAATTCTTGAAGTCTCATATAATAGAGCAAAACTGATGAAGTCTCAAAACCATACCATAATTCTAGAAGCTAATCGAGACAAAAAGAATATCTATAACCATAATCCAAAAAACGTTAACTGAAATCAATATTAAGCCTCCAAAAAAGTTATACTGTTGATTGTTAATCGTGTTGGAAACTTGTGCACATGGCTCCGAATTGTTTGAATTTGAGTAGACTGTACTAAAAGGAAAAACACCTCCTCTGAGGGCGAATCTAGTTGAATAGCTCTATGTGGCTATGATTTTAGAAGTGACTATGATTTCACAATCATATCGTTGGTATATTAATACCTATGTCAATCACTATTGTTGTTTTGACATATCCCATTTAATAAGTACACTAAGGTAATGATACAAATGAGTTATTCAGAAATTTCCACACCACAAAGGTCCTTGGTATGAGTGAGGTCAAGTTGAGCTTCTGTTAGGATCAAGCGCTTACCCACTACACCAAAAGCAATTGCCTTGGTGAAGACGCAACCTTATTTCCTTTATAGCGTAGCAGCCAGCGCCACGTTTCAATTTAGGAAGATGCTGGAACCGTGACCAACAATCCCCCCCAACATCTGCCGGTACTAATAAGAGCTTCGTTAGAAGTCAATGGCCGTGCAACATGCCTTTCTCATAATTATGCACTCCTTGCATATTATGCACACCATGGGATTCGAACCCGTGACCTGCTTTGATACCAATTGTTAGGATCAAGCGCTTACCTACTACACCAAAAGCAATTGCCTTGGTGAAGGCGCAACATTATTTCCTTTATAGCGTAGCAGCCAACACCACGTTTCGATTTAGGAAGATGCTGGAACCGTGACCAACAACTTCACCTATCGCAAGTCAGTCGTTCCTAAAGATATTCTTTATACTAAGACATGATAAAGAACATGTTTTCAGTTATCTCCTTAACAGATTTAGGTTCACTTGGGTTCTTGGATTTTATTGATTCATTCTTACAATGAATGGTATGTTTGTGGGTAAGGGGTATGTTTCTCATTGTATGTTTAAGTTGAATCTTGAATCAAATAAAACTACATCTTCTTATGTTTGTATTTCATTTAATAATTGTCATGCTAGACTCCATCACATAGACAAGAAGTTGATGAAAAATATGAGCGTCTTAATTAGGATTTTTTTTTTCAAAACTACCTCTAAATGATTTTTACAAACATGACTATATATTGTAGACAAGCAAAATCACCAAAACCTCACATAAATCAATAGTAGGATAATTTGAACATCTAAAGTTAGTATATTTAGTCTTTGGTGAATTTGATGACCAACTAACTAGAAATGGTCAAAACTATATCGTGACTTTCATTGATTGTGTCTATAGATACACATATGTATACTTGTTGAAAAATAAGATGATGCATTCACCACGATTATAATATATTCAAAAATTGAATATCAAGTTGAAAAATAACTTAAAACAATTTCGAGTGATAGAGGAACTTATGACGCGTTGTATAAGGTAATAAAAGATAATACATGAAATAACAACTCCCCACTCACTAGACAAGAAACCTTGATTTCATTTGTTGAGGTAATGCTTAGTTCTCGTGCACCTCCCGCATGGTGGTGGAGATATATTCGTTTGATAGTTGATAGTATGCTATGTAATAAACATAGTTGCACATTTTGTAACTAGGATCTCCCTTTGAGTTGTGGGCGATAGAGATACTCACAATCAATCCTATATAAATTAAATATTCTCTTATAATCACTTGATTGTAAGTTACAATTTACTCTCATAATCACTTGATTGTAAATTCGATTTAGTTTTGTAAGTTACAATTTACTCAAGATGTATATATACATACCTATAAATAATAATACAATTAAGTTTTTCCATTCAATCACATTCTTACTTCTATATGGTATCAGAGCTTAAGAACCACTTTTTTTTTGCCTTCTTACTACTATCCCAAATATGCTCCTTTCTTCTATCCCAAACCATCCCGTACAACCATTCATGGGTCGTTGTTAATGGCATCACGTAACTGGGCACTCTATCTTGCAATGCCTTATCTTTCGTACTCAATTCCCAAACACAATTTCACCATCACCCTCTTCTTATCGTCCAATATCTTCTTCTTTTCCACATGCGTATGTCATTGCTCTCTTAGAAACTTCATCCAATAGTTGACTTCTTGATAGCGGTACGACACACCACGTCACTCGTGATTTTTTCCATCCTTGCACTTCATTTCCCTTACAATGGTAAGGAGGAACTTATTATTGGCGATGGTTCGGGCCTACCCATCTCAATCATTGGTTCAACATCTCTTCTTACTCCCATTCTAAACTTCATCTTAATTATATAGTACATGTACCTTCCATTTCTCGTAATATTATCTCAATCTCTAAATTTTTGCAAGATAATAATGCATCAATTATATTCTCACCTACTTCTTATTTTGTGAAGGATCTTCACACGTGGGCACCCTTTTCCAAGGCCCAACTAGATCGGGAATTTATGAATGGCAACCCATTCATCCCACTGTTCACTCTGTCAAAATGACATCCAATACCTATTGACATCATCGAATGGGCCATCCCTCTTATTCTATTTTACGTCATATTAACAACTCTTTCAATTTGAATATTCCGAAGTCTATTGCTTTTCATTGCAATTCTTGTGATTGCAATAAAAGTCATACATTACTATTCTCTTAAAACACCTTACAATCTAAGGGCCCTCTTAATATTCTTTACAGTGATGTTTGGACTTTCCCCACCCTATCTAAGGATGGCTACAAATCTTTATGTATATTAAAGTAAAACCCACAAAGAAAGAGGTAGCATCCTAAGAAGTGAGTATTCTCCATTCCTTGAATTGTGGTTGAGTTTGTATATCCCACATTGATGGAGATATGAAATATTTACAATAAATGGTGAGTATTTTAAAGGGAGATTTGAGATGCTTTTGTGGCAACTCATGAGGTTGGCTCCCTTTGGTTAATCCTCTAAACTCACGTTGTTGGCTCATTTTGGCCAACCTTCCGAACTCATGAGTTTGCTCATTTTGGTTAACCTCATTTTAGCAAAGAAAAATTAATCATACAAAATAAAAAAAATATGTATTTTAAAATAAACCGCACAAACAATCAAGTGATATAGAATGAATAACAAAGAGGTATTGAGCTCGCATTATGAGAATGTGTTGGTCCATTGAGGGTCTACAAGATAAGTACAACAGTTTGTAAAAGGGGGTGGGATGAATACAAACACAATATTTTCAAAATTTAAAATATATATTGATAAAGAAGATCAATACAGATTTTACAAGATTGTTTGCAAAAAGATCAGGTAAGAAAAACCTATCTAAACAATCTTTGGTTACACACTAGTTGTTAGCAAATGAGAAAAGAAATGATGTAAAGAGAAGATCCTTTACTTAAGCTAGAAAATGCTCAAAGTAAGAATTAGGTTTTTAGAGTGAGTTGCGCGCACTCTGCATGGAGAAGAAACACTTATATTTATACCTAGTACATTAAATGTTCATTTAATGCAAAATGACAGGGTTAGAGTGCATGTCAAGTCTTAAGAGGAAGCCTTGTCCTTTGGTACAGTGAATAGTACAAAAAACACTATTCATGAGCAGACATCCTTACATAAAATTGGTGGGCAATAGAGTCAACTAGTCGACTCCGTATCGTACCAACATTTAGAAGGGTATGGGTTTGTCCTTTGTGTGTATAAGGACAAGACAACAACAATCGTGCTAAGCAAGCTTCCTTTGATCGCTGAATGCTGAAATAACCTGAAGGTCTCTTCAGATCACGTACTCTCCAGTCTCTAATCTTCAGTTTCAGTCTTCGACTTTGGCTGAAGATTCTTTGGTGTGAGTGTTGTCTTCTTGAAGTATCGTTGTCTCTGATTGAATTACAATATAGTTCTTCAGCGATCACTGAATAGGCTCAATGATGATCGCTGGAACTAAAAAGATAGAAACATAAATACAATGTATAAGTGAAAATCGATTATCATCAAATCAATGAGAGAGAGGATCAACAATCTCCCCCTATTTGATGATAACAAGACAAGATAAATAAGGTTGTCTTATCAAATAATAGTAAGGAAAAGTTACATATAAAGTACATGTCCCTTTTTACTATTTTGGGATCTTTTTCAGTGAGTCAGTCTTGAGAATTTTCCTTAAGTTATATCTAAGAGAAAATTACGATTACGGAAACTGAAACTGAAAGCTTATTTACTGACTTATAGACTGTCAGTGAATGTAAGAAATAACACTGGAACTCATAGACTTGTGTCCCTATTATTTTTTTCAAAGGGATCTTTTTCAGTGAAGTACATGGAATACTTAGTTTATTATCATTGGTAATATTGCAAGTATTACAATACATGTCTAGTGCTTACAGACTATAAGTATAATCACTGAAAGTAGACATAATACAAGAAGTTACAAGGAAAAGTAGATTGTTGTTACAAAGAAAAAACTAATCTAGAACACTTAGATCTATGTAGCTAGGTACATCTTCACCAAGGTTTCTTCGACATAGGCATTCCCTTCATATCTTCAGATCGATAACTTTTTCAGGCATGCTATCATCTATCCAGAGCAAGAGGTAAACCAGATGACTCATTGAACATAGATGTAGCTCTGACATTCTCTGAAATCCGATTTCACCTTTATAGTCAAGAAATATAACTCCTAACTCAGGTTTAAAATGCACATCATTGGGTGTATAGGGACCCTTATCTGGCAAGTCAAGATTCAGCATAGAAATGTCTGTACTCTGATGACCCTTTAAGACTTTATCTAAGGAGAACCTTGTTTCATGTTTGTTCTTTAGGAATGGTCCATCATTAGGATCAGAGAACTTGGGTTTCTTCTTCCCACCTTTCTTCAGAGATAGCCTGTCAGGGACCTTGACATACCTGGACATCCTTTTGATGAGCTCGCTGATGGTGTCCTCGATAATTATCTTGTGTCTCGACTTGGATCGCTGAATGGCTTGTCTGATCTCCACCATTTGCTATATCCATAACGTCCTAGGTAGGAAGGGTACTCGGTGATGGCATCGAGATTGTCCCTTGTGATGAGCATTGAGACCAGTGTTCCACCGTCTTTTGAACGTCCACTAATGTTAATGCTGAAAATCGGGTGGGGACGGATTTGTTGGGTTACAGGATCTCAAGCACAACGAAAAATAAAATCGTAACCCTCCAAGGATACATACGAACCAGAATAAATCAGGTGTTTCGAAATTATACCTCACAGTTAGCGAGACTTTGAATCACAGCAACAAACAAAGCTTGATGCCTCCACCGTATTCATGCGAACGATCCGAATACTTTGCCTTCTCGTGATGTTAGTCACGGTTTCAAAACTTAGAAAGAAAAGAGAGCATATTGTTGTAGGTGGTTTGTAAGAGAGAATTGCAAGACCAAAACTAACTAGCATAAAAATGTCATACATTTTATATGGACATCAAATGTATGGCCTAACCATCACCAAACCTCCACCATGCCTCACACCATGCTTGAGTGTAAGACCTTCATACACCATCACTCTCTTACAAAGCCCATCCCTAGTCATCTTTATTTATGTCCAACATAAATAATATCTGATTTTATTTAATCAGATAAAATCGATACAAATCAGATATGATAATTAAACATTTTAATTATTGAAACTCCTTATTCGAATATGTTCAAAGCGTGTGACCCAATAGGTTCTCGACATGTTGGTAATAAATATAAATCTCATATTTATAGTTATAAACGATGAGCGGTATCTAGCAATACATCATCGTTACCCAAATGACGAGAATTGGTGATACAACAAATTATCGGTTTGTAGTCAATTTTAGTTTTACATATTTAATTCTTTTGTCCWWGATGTCCAGGTTGAACAYGAGACATTGAATGTGTCATTCTCGTTATGTCCAATCTCTATTTTCTTGATACCCTAACATACTAATAAAAAATAGATAATGATATCTCATATCAATTATCTAAGCATGCATGCATTTCTATATTATATATTTATCAAGGGGCCTAGAGACATCACTCCCGTCATAAAGGAGGGRCAAATCCTATCTCGATASATGCTAATTCTATTATGTGWTATGCAACATACCCAACTATCATTATGTCACCCARTTACGRAATGATTAGAATAAATGTCAAAATACATTACTCACACATAACAAACTCCATGTTCTCAAGTCAAAGAATTACATRTAMATTGACCATATGAGAAACACTTATGACACTCACATGACATCCAATGAAGTGTTCTCATAACGAGTCACGTCCGATACACAAAGTCTCCATTTTGTATCCATATGCAGATTCGATATCTCTATATGAATCCMTACATATGCTAGTCATTATCATATTACTTCAACCTTAAACCCGAAATAATATTTAACTAGGGACATTTAGAATACATTATTCTAAGGTTATTTATTATGAATAATTAAAACACAAAATATAATATAGACATAATAAAWTGGGYAATGCCTTWATATTTATCAATTTCATGAAACAAACTCAAAGTTACAATCATCATATGATTGGTTTTTGGGCATTCACTAACAATCTCCCACTTGCACTAAAGCCAATCATTCATGCATCATATACCAATGGATCTATAATGGCATTCATGCTTCTGCTGTGTTAACGGTTTGGTTAGTGGATCAGCAACATTGCGTTGGTTGACATTATACTTATACTAACATCGCCTCTTTCAATAATATMTCTAATGAGATGATATCTTCTAAGAATATGTTTGGATCTTTGGTGAGATCTAGGTTYYTTRGCTTGAGCTATAGCTCCATTGTTGTCACATAACAACTCTAAAGGACTATCAMTACTAGGAACAACTCCAAGTTGAGAAATAAATTTCTTGATCCAAACGGCTTCCTTGGCTGCATCTGATTCTGCGATGTACTCAGCTTTTGTTGTAGAATCAGCTACTGTTGCTTGTTTGGAACTCTTCCAACTCACAACACCACCATTAAGGAAAAACACAAAATCAGATAGTAATCGGAATTCATCTTTATCTGTTTGGAAACTTGCATCAGTGTAACCCTTTACACTTAACTCTTCTTCACCACCATAAACCAAGAATGAATCTTTTGTTCTTCTCAAGTACTTTAGGATATTCTTGACAGCAATCCAATGACCATCTCCTCGATTAGATTGGTATCTACTCATCATGCTCAAAGCATACGATATATCAGGTCGAGTGCATATCATGGCATACATGATAGATCCAATTGCTGAAGCATATGGAATCTTACTCATTCGTTCACTCTCTTGAGATGTAGTAGGACATTGCGTCTTAGAAAGTGATATGCCATGAGACATAGGTAAGAACCCTTTCTTGCTATCAGACATGTTAAACCTTTTCAATACTTTGTCTATATATGTACTCTGACTTAAGCCAAGTAATTTCCGCGATCTATCTCTATAGATCCGAATACCTAACACATAGGCAGCTTCACCCAAGTATTTCATTGAAAAGCATTTTCCTAACCAAGCCTTTACAGACTCAAGTGTCGGAATATAATTTCCAATGAGTAGTATATCATCTACGTACAATAAAAGAAATGATACAGTGCTCCCACTAATCCTTTTGTAGACACAAGGTTCATCCTCATGTTTCAAGAAACCAAACTCTTTGATTGGTTCATCAAAACGATAGTTCCAACTCCTTGAAGCTTGCTTCAATCCGTAAATAGATCGTTGCAACTTGCATACCTTATGAGATTTTTCATGAGTGACAAAACTTTCAGGTTTTATCATATATACATCCTCAAGTAAATTTCCATTAAGCAAAGTTGTTTTGACATCCATTTGCCAAATCTCATAATCGTGATATGCTGCAATAGCTAGTAAAATTCTAATAGACTTAATCATTGCGACTGGAGAGAAAGTTTCATCATAATCAACACCTTGAATTTGTTTGATACCTTTTGCAACCAATCATGCTTTATAGGTAGTCACATTACCATCCATGTCAGTATTTTTCTTGAAAATCCACTTCCACCGTACAGGTCGTACCTCATTGGGTGGGTCAACTAAGTTCCAAACTTGGTTTACATACATGGAGTCCATTTCTATTCTCATAGCTTCTAACCATTTTTCGGAGTCAGTGCCTGTCGTAGCATCTTGGTAACTAATGGGCTCATCATCCTAAAACATCACATCCCCGGTATGAGTGATGAGAAATCCATATCTCTCAGGCTCATTCCGTTTTCTACCAGATCTACGAGAACTTTGTGCTACAACATCAGACTGTCTTTCCACAACACTTTGTGGATCCACAATTACTTGTGGTGTCTGTGTTGGTTCTGTCTATGTTGACATATTTTGATCTTGAACAATTTCAAGTTCTATATTCCTCCCACTGATACCTTTGGAAATAAATTCCTTTTCAAAGAAGACATCAGTACGCTCAACAAACACTTTATTGTCGAGAGGATGATAGAAATAATATCCCATAGTTTCTTTGGGATATCCTACAAATATACATTTATCAGATTTGGGTTCTAATTTTGTTGTGATTAGACAGCGTACGTAAATCTTACAACCCCAAATCTTCATAAAAGATAATTTGGGACTCTTCCCAGTCCATATCTTATATGGTGTCTTTACAACAGATTTTGATGGAACCCGGTTTAGTGTGAAGGCTGCTGTCTCTAGAACATATCCCCAAAAGGACATCGGAAGGTTAGATTGACTCATCATAGATCGTACCATGTCCAACAATGTACGATTCCTCCTTTCGGAAACACCATTCCACTGCGGTGTTCCAGGTGGAGTGAGTTGTGACACGATACCACAATTTCTAAGATGATCAAGAAAAACATGGTCTAAGTATTCACCACCTTGATCAGATCAAAGAATCTTAATACTCTTTCCAAGTTGGTTGTGTACTTCATTTTGAAAGTCTTTGAACATCTCAAAGGACTCGGACTTATGTCACATCAAATATACATAGCCGAATCTACTGAGATCATTAGTAAATGTAATGAAGTATCTATAACCACCTCTAGCTTGTATGTTCATCGGGCCACATACATCACTATGTATGATTCCCAATACATCATTTGCTCTCTCACATTGTCCAACAAACGGAGCCTTTGTCATCTTTCCTTTTAAACAAGCTTCGCACTTCCCATATGATTCAAAATTTAATTTGTTCAATAATCCATCTTTATGGAGTTTGGAGATGCGAGTTTCGTTTATATGCCCAAGGCGACAATGCCAGTGATAGGTTAAATTTGAACTATTCGATTTGACCTCCTTTATCTATGTTATAAATCGGATTATCCATATTAAGAACATAAAGACCATTAATCAAACTTGCATCACCATAATATATATTACCAAAAGAGAATGAACAACATTTGTTCCTAATATTAAAGGTAAAACCTTTCCTGTCTAAACAAGATACATAAATCAAATTTCTAGAAATAGATGGTATGCAATAACAGTCATCGAGTTCTAATATTAATCTGGTCGATAAAGTTAACAAAATAGATCCTACGGCTATAGCAGCAACCTTTGCCCCATTTCCAACGCGCAAATCAACTTCACCATTGTTCAACCTTCTAGTCCTTTTTAGTTCCTGCATGTTTCTACAAATGTGAGAACCACATCCGGTATCTAATACCCATGATGTATAAGAAGTAGAAAGATTAGCTTCTATCACATAGATACCTGAAGTGGATGTTACATTTCCTTTCTTCTTTTTCCTAAAGGTAGAGAGGATAATTCCTCTTCCAATACCCGGGTTTATTGCAGTAAAAGCACTCACCCTCCTTAGATACAGTTACCTTGGGTTTCTTAATGCTTCCTTTTGCCTTCAAAGATTTAGAAGTGGGTTTGGCAATGGACTTTACTTTGCCTTTCCATTTCTTATCCTTACGAACCATCAAAATGGTGGATTTGTTTTTTGCAAGTTCTTGCTCGGCAATTCGTAACATGTTAAGCAATTCTGGAAGGGTTTTGTCAAAGTCATGCATGTTGTAGTTCATCACAAATTAACTGTAGCTATTTGGCAATGATTGTAAAACTACATCAATAGCTAACTCCTATCATAAAGAGAAACCTAGTCCTTCAAGGCGTTCAATATGCCTAATCATTTTAAACATATGAGTGCCAACGTGACTACCTTCAGACATTCTACAACAGAACAATTCCTTGGATGTTTCATACCTCTCATGTCTAGCTTGCTCTTGGTGTGATAACTTGATCCTTGTTATCACCCAAGGTAAATAATATGTGATTATCTGATTTAAATGATTACGTGATAACATGATAAATTGTTACGTTTGATCATTCTGGGATGTGAAAATGTGCATAATATGAAATGCATATATTATATATTTATATGTATGCATGGTATATATATATATATATATACATGGTGTATGTATGCATGTATGTGAATTTTGTGAGAAAAAGGGGTTGTGTTAGCCGCCTTTCCTGTTTTGGAAAGTATAAAAGGGAGGCTGAGCCTCCATATTTTCTCTTCTTGCTTTTG
>NC_037532.1:17687552-17691622 GCF_001531365.2 Cynara cardunculus var. scolymus
TTGACCGGAGTTGAAGTCCGGCTAAATCAAGTTGACCGGATTTAAAGTGATGCCTTGTGTTTTTGATAAGAAATGTTATTTTATCATAAAAAGGAAGTTTTAAAAGAAATGATTTTTGTATTGATAATAATTTCAATGGCCGCGGTCTATTTGAAATTATTTTGTGAAATATTTTGATGAGGAAATAAGGGTGGCATATCAAGGAGAGGTGTATCATGGTATAAGGGTGGCATATCAAGGAGAGGTGTACCATGTGATAAGGGTGGCATATAAAGGAGAGGTGTACCTTTGGATATAAGGGTGGCATTTGTATGTGTGTTGTATGATATAACTCTTTCTATTATATCCTTTAAGATTACCATGTTCTGGAATCTTTAATTCTTTGTAATTTAAAGATTTAGGATCAAGGTTCTTATTGGAAATCATAGTCTGAATGTTATTGAGGAGAAAACATCAGGTTTGGCCTGAAACTTTATAAACCTTATTTTGACTTAAAAAGGTTTCAAAGTGGCATTATGTGAAACCTGATTGGTTCAGAGGTATGAGATTCATATAATTGAAAGCTTTGCTTGAAATATGGAAGAAGTTTGGTATTGTGTTCTTATTTGTTCATATAATTGTTATATATGAAAGGATGTTTTTCATAAAGATTTTGGTGATTTTTCACCCTGCAATAACATAAGTAGGGTATCTCACTAGACCTTTCGGTCTAACCCTTGTTTTGTGATTTTAACTATGTGTTGTAGGAGGTACGGACAGTAAGGGAAAGAGGAAAATTTAATATTTTCCTATATGTGTTTCTGCTTGAAGATCTGTTTTGATGTACAGTTTTGATTATTTAGTTCAAGTAATGTATTTGAATTTTTAAACCTTGTATTTGTTCATTATAGATTCTTGTACTAAGGGACCTGAATGAAATGATATCATGTATTTCTTTTGTATGAAATATATGTTACATGCAATGTATGGCTTTGGGTGTTACACTTGGAATAACAATTTTAGTTGTTTGATCATATCGAACGCCCCCATGTTTTCATTTGTTTCTGAAGATTAGGTTCCATGGTTATTAGCATTAGACATGAGACGTCCAAAGCATCCTCATCATGTTTTTTGAAAGTGTCCCTTTAGTTCTCGGAGCATTGGAATTAGGCTCTTCAGGGATTTGTTCCTCCAAGACATACAGTTTCTTTTCAGCTTTGAGGACAATTCTCAAATTACGATACCAATTGATGAAAATTGTTCCGTTAAGATTTTCTTTCTCAAGAATGGATCGTAAAGTGTTTTTGTTTCCATTGTTGGTTTGTGCCATTGGTAATCTACATTAGAAAAGTAGAGTTCTTAGTGTCATAAAATTATTATTGTTTAATAAGGACTTTCATCAAACAAGTTCCCACTATTTTAATCAAAACAACAACACTCTTTTATTGTTTCGGAAAATATCACAAGTTTTCTAGTGGGCCAAGATCCATATTTTCATCATCAATCAATTTAGCTTTAGCTAACCGMTCAACCAATAATGTTTTAGGTAAGCAACAACATTRCTAATTACATYTCTATGTAACTYTTGGATAGTTGAGTAAACAACTTTTATTTAAATTCATCATATGAATGTTCCCAACTCATACCTCCAAATCCCTAATCCTATTAGGCTTAATTTGGTTAAGTCTGACCCAAAAATGGCTTGTAGGAATCTTATGCTTACCTTATCTTACTAAGATTAAAGAGAGTATTCAGCTTTAGCATGACCCACCCTCGATGATCAAAGTCTTGATAAGTGCCATGTTTGGAAGGCATCTTAAACTTAATATTTTTGTGAGGGATTTTAGTTAGTTTGAGTATACCATTCTTTCTTTTGTGATAGATCCTTTCCTCATCGCTTGATTCAACTGGAATCCAGATTGGAGGTGGATCACAAGGATCACTTGAATACCTTCCTTTCTTAGGCAGTTTGTTTAGACCTTTGTGACAAAACCGGTTGATATCTTGCATGATATACCAAGACCTTATCACTCGAGATCGATGGTCCATTTTATATATTATATAAAACCATTTTCCTTTTTACTTTTATCAAAACTCATTTTSATTTGTAAAACTCCTTTTACTTATACATTTAAAAAAACATATTTTGTTWTAAAAGATTGTAACAAGTATCAAATACAAACAACCACGCATAATATATCACAATATATAAAGCGTAAAAAAATGTGAGATGGTTATAGCCCCCTTATGCGATATTCATAGAGCCAAGTATGAATATCATTACATAAAATAAACTTCTATGACTCTAAGTCTTCTTATCTTCGTCACTTCATAATGCCTCCATCAGTCGCTTTTTTTTATACAAAATACTTTACATTTCAATCAAAGAAACCTCGAGTTACATTCGAGGGGATTGGATGAGAGGAGAATGTACAAAGAGATTATATAGAGAAAGACACGAAGTGCAAGTCGTATTTATCAAATATAATACATTCAAGACTAAAAGCTATAACCATTCACCAAACAAATCACATTATACATATTCAATCACATTGAAACATAAAATCGATTTGCAACACCACCGTATAAATAATAAAAAATTCATACAACATTAAAAAAGGGGATTCAAAGTTTTTTGAAAAACTAACAAAAAGATCTACATCTTTTATGTTCTAGGATTTTAAAGATCTAGAACCCTTATGGGTCGAAAACCATGTAAAACCCGTAGTGGGTTCGATTTTCAAACAGCATTGTGATATTCTCGTAAACAATTCATAAAAAATTCATACAAAGTCGAAATGATGCGATTCAAAAATCTGTTGAAAGCTGACTGAAGGATCTAGGTTTTTCATGTTTAAAGATTTTCAAGATTCAGAACATTTCTAGGACGAAAAAATCAAAACATTTACGAAACAAAAACATATAGCAACAAAAACAGTTTTTAATATAGCATGTATGTCACAAAAAACCGATCTAGAGGTTCGTAAGTAGCTCTGATACCACTGTTGGGTAACGGGATCTCAAGCACAGCGGAAAATAAAACCGTAACCCTCCAAGGATCCATACGAACCAGAATAAATCGGGTGTTTCGAAATTATACCACACAGTTAGCAAGACTTTGAATCACAACAACAAACAAAGCTTGATGCCTCCACGGTATCCACGCGAACAATCCGAATCCTTTGCCTTCTCGTGATGCTAGTCACGGTTTCAAAACTTAGAAAGAAAATGGAGCATATTGTTGTAGGTGGTTTTTAAGAGAGAATTGCAAGACCAAAACTAACTAGCATAAAAATGTCATAAATTTTATATGGACATCAAATGTATGGCTTAACCATCACCATACCTCCACCATGCCTCACATCATGCTTGAGTGTAAGACCCTCATACACCATCACTCTCTTACAAAGCCCATCCCTAGTCATCTTTATTTATGTCCAACATAAATAATATCTGATTTTATTTAATCAGATAAAATCGATACAAATCAGATATGATAATTAAACATTTTAATTATTGAAACTCCTTATACGAATAAGTTCAAAGCGTGTGACCCAATGGGTTCTCGACATGTTGGGAATAAATATAAATCTCATATTTATAGTTATAAACGATGAGCGGTATCTAGCAATACATCATCGTTACCCAAATGATGAGAATTGGTGATACAACAAATTATCGGTTTGTAGTCAATTTTAGTTTTACATATTTAATTCTTTTGTCCAAGATGTCCAGGTTGAACACGAGACATTGAATGTGTCATTCTTGTTATGTCCAATCTCTATTTTCTTGATTCCCTAACATACTAATAAAAAATAGATAATGATATCTCATATCAGTTATCTAAGCATGCATGCATTTCTATAGTATATATTTATCAAGGGGCCCAGAGACATCACTCCCGTCATAAAGGAGGGGCAAATCCTATCTCGATAGATGCTAATTCTATTATGTGTTATGCAACATACCCAACTATCATTATGTCACCCAATTACGGAATGATTAGAATAAATGTCAAAATACATTACTCACACATAACAAACTTCATGTTCTCAAGTCAAAGAATTACATGTACATTGACCATATGAGAA
>NC_037532.1:17692177-17702402 GCF_001531365.2 Cynara cardunculus var. scolymus
TACATATGCTAGTCATTATCATATTACTTCAACCTTAAACCCGAAATAATATTTAACTAGGGACATTTAGAATACATTATTCTAAGGTTATTTATTATGAATAATTAAAACACATAATATAATATAGACATAATAAAATGGGCAATGCCTTTATATTTATCAATTTCATGAAACAAACTCAAAGTTACAATCATCATATGTTTGGTTTTTGGGCATTCACTAACATGATTCTCTTCTTCAGCTTTGCTTCGCTCCACCGCTTGTTCTTTTCCACCAGCTTCAGGTTCTTCTCATGCTCTGCTTCTGCAATAGAAAGAAGTTTATCCTGGGCTTGGACAGTGTTGACCATTTTCTTGGACTTTCTCTTGGGGAGGACCTATACAGCTAGTGACTTGGCCAGCTTCAAGCTATCTTCAGTCTGCTTTTTCTGAAGCTCTAACTCTTCTTCAGCCCTCAATGCCTTGAGTCCTTCAGCTTCAAAAAGGAAGTCAAACTCACCACCACTAGAGGTATGAAGAGAAATTTTTACTCCAGTCTGGTCAAGTGACTCCTTCAGCTGAGACATCTGCTGGTCGGTAGGAGCACATGAGACAGGGTGATCAGGGACCCACTCCAGTCGACCGCAGGTTGTTGATGGAATTTGAAGTTGATACAAGGAAGTGACTACTACCTAACAATAGTCTTCAAAAATAGGTTGTTGAGGGATTTTGAACAATACCTTCAAGTTACCTTCTTCAACGACCGCCTTGCCCTTATACTTGGGGTCCTGGTTCCTTGTTTGAGTAGATTGGCCTTCCCTTTGCTCCCCCTGGGATGCAGAATCCCTGAGAGCAACTCCCTTGGTGGCAGTTGATGGCTTTTGGTACTTGCTGGTAAAGTCATCTTCGTCATCATCGTCGTTGTCGCCATCTAGGTCACTTCCGGGGTCTGGAATGGTAGGTTCATCATCCTCATCATCATCTTCGTCTTCATCATCATTATCATCATTATCAGCAGTGATGGAAGGGGCATCATCCCTAGGGATGGCATCGACAACCTCAGCTGGAGCAGCTTCGTGGTCGGGATTACTAGAGCAGCAACCGCTTCAGCTCTAGGAGCCTCAGCTTCAGCTTAACCTGTAGCTGATACTGGACCAACAGCCTCAGAAGGATCAGGAACAGCATCAGATGATACACCAGCATTGGACCTCATCTCCCCCTCTCTGGCTAAGACTTAAGAGAATTGGCCAGAGAGTTCGTCTAAGCGCTGACGCTGGAGAACCATTATCTTCTCTAGCCTTGACAGAGCACCGGCTAGAGTTGTCGTTGCCTCATGCGTATCATGGAGCTGGGCGCGATCATCGGTAGTGAAAGAAAGAGGAATCACTGGAGCTAGTTGACGAACAGTCTGCAGTGAAAGAAAGAGAAATCCATTGAAGAAGACCAGTCTGCTGATCGGCGACAGCCTGAGCATCGTCAACCCTGCTAGAGAGAACAACAATGGCGTCGGTGTTGGCTTAATCAACTTATTGGAGAGTCTAGAGATGACTCTAAAGTTCTTGAACGTCCGCCTAGATAGCGAGAAAGCTTGGTGGGACATCTCCTGGTGGACTTCTGTTACTCGGCAGAGGACGGTATCAACAGTAGGGAGGAGAAGTTTAATATCAGATGACATATCATAGTCATCATCAATCTCTTCATCCCTTCCATTTTCTTTCTGGCCCCTATCCTCTTCTTCTCCTTGAGCATCAGGCTGATGCAAAGAAGAAGGACCTGCAAGAGAGGAAGTGCGAGCAAAAGGCTCAAGGTTAGTAGAAAAGAACGGGTAGGATGATGGAGTACCTGAGGGGCCATCAATGACAACAAAAGGATTGTCACTAGTGTGAGCAAAGATGTCGTCGAGAGGATGGATATCTGTATGCTGAGGAGCGTCGAGAGGAGCAAACTCAGGTCCAGTGGTGCATGTCTCAGTATCAGGGAGGACGATCACTGATACATCATCGACATGTGTAAAGACCAAAGAAGGAGGATAAAAGAAAATGGTCAAGAAAAGGCGTGGGTGTTCAGCGGCGGTGCTGATATTCACACCTTCAGTGATTTGGGTCACTGAGGCGGTTGGGTTAGGTACCACTGATACGACAGTGATGGGAGAAATCACTGAAGAGCTAGGAGGGATAGCTGAAGACGCCTCAGCGGTAAGGCTAGTTTTAATAGCTTAAACCTTTTGAGAGGCTTCAGCCAAGACGTGGTTGTCCCCTTTTTGGACATCTTGACTCTCTGAGGAGAACCAAGAGTTGGTTGAGAATATATTTTTGAAGGGGTTTTGGTGGCTTGGCTGGACGCGGTGGGGTTTACCCTTGTCGTGGCCACCTGAGGAGAAGAGGTAGTGATGGACACAATAGAAGTTAGTGCCACATCACTGTCCCTCAGCTTATGATCTAGAATCCTGGATCCAAGCTTGGAAACCTGGAGGATTCCTTTCGTGGAGTAATGATCTTTAAAGATCTTTGCAAACACCATTGAAAGGAACCTGGTTTAAGGCACCACCTTTTCTCTCTGGCGCTTGTTCTGCTTGAGCACCAGGTCATCGAAAATGACCGCAACATAATTTATATTACGATGTTGAATTGCAAATACGCCTATGGTTAAGGCGATCCTAGAGGCCTGGTCCTAACCTTCAGTTTTTCCACCCATGCACTGGATGAAATGAGAGAACAGATATTTCCAGGCAGTTAACATCTTGTTCTTCTCAATCTTGGACAAGGACTTCATGGGAGCACTTAAGTCCTTCTTCATTGGCCACTGATTGCCAATGGCATCGAGAAATTTGATGTTCTCGACAGTGGTTGGTTCGCTGTCGTAGGGGCCTTTGGGAAGGCGAAGAGCCGACCTGAATATGGTGATGCCAAACTTCACTTCCATGCGGTTAAAGGTGAAGTTGATCTGCTCCGTTTGGCGTCCAGGCTTGACCTCGACCTCAACAACTTCAGCAGTGAACCAGAACTACTGAAGAAAATCTTTCACCATGATGGGCTCATGATTGAGTGTGAAGCCCTATGACGACTGCTTGAGGAAGTCAGCCGCTTCTTGGTAGTCCGCCTTGGATGAGGGAATATCCAACAAGGCAATGTGGTTGTTGGCTTTGAAGGATACCTCATCGATTGAGAAGTTGACGTTCTTGGTGGCCATCTGTTTGTAACAAGAAGAAATAGGACAATCAGGTTGTTAGTATAAACCAAGAGTATTTGGGAAGATAATATAGAAAAAGTTTTTGAAATAATAAAAACTTCTTTTGAAAAATCCTTAAAGAAGATTTAGGGTTTTTCAAGAGGAATATGTATAAAGAAATAAGATTATAACCACGAAAGAGATTATTAAATAATCTTTAGAGTTTAATGTATTAAGAGAACAAAGTTCTTAAACAGATTAAACATATTTCTTATAGCAAAAGAGAAAGAAGAAGATATTGACCTTTGAAGATTAAGGAGAAAGGTCGAAGAGTGTTTGGAGATTTGAGAGAGTTCTTGCTTTGGAGAGATCTTAGCAGAGTTTTGTCTAAGAAATTTGAAAGCGTAAAGAGAAAAGTGGAGAAAAAGTCTCATATTTATAGGTAGGAGGAGAGAGAAGGAATATGAGAGGGTAAAAAAAGACGACGGTTCGGGAAAGTGGTCATGATGAAAGAGACCACGTTCTCATCCATGATTGGATGGCATTAAATGAGGTAGCGTAATGACAGAACCTTTTGCGCGTCTCAAAGTGTTGCGCATAGTAAATAGAGAATGTCATCATTAAGACGGTTCATTTACTATTTTCTTTTAAAAACAATTAGTTTTTAAGAAAATGAAGAGTCATACAGTGTTTAACTAAACATTGATAAGACCGTTTAAAACATTTTATCACTGAAAAGAAAGATTCAGTGATGGTTTTAAGGCATCAGTGTCAGTGATAAGAGAGTCACTGAAACTGGCATTTAAAAAATGTTTTAATCACTGAAGGAGAAAGGGTTAGTGATCGTTTTGATTTTTTTAAGAGAAGTATAAAGAAATACTTAGATATGGTCAGTGATAAGAGAATCACTGAAACCCACTTTTAAAACTTTAATCACTGAAGAAGAAAAGCTTTAGTGAAAGTTTTAAGTTTGAAGAAAAGAAAAGAGTAATCATACATGAGAGAGAAAAAATATATTTACTCAAGAGTTCAGTGTCAAAGATAGAGCACTGAATCATTTCACTTACTGAGTGATGCTTAATAGCTGAAGATTAATCTTCAGTGTTCAACATTCCCAATTCGTTGATCAAGATGTTAAATCATGTCTCATCAAGAGGTTTGGTGAAAAGGTCAGCGAGTTGATACTCAGTTGGAACGAAGTGAAGTTCAATATCACCATTTATAACATGATCTCGGATATAATGATATCGGATCTCTATATGTTTGGTCTTGGAGTGAAGTACAGGGTTGTTTGTAATAGCAATAGCACTAGTGCTATCACCATAGATAGGAACCTTTGAAAACTGAAGATCGTAGTCCAGTAGCTGGTTTTTCATCCAAAGGATTTGGGCACAGCGGCTACATATTCAGCTTCAGCTGTTGATGTGGACACTGAATTTTGCTTTTTACTTGTCCAGCTCACCAACTTTCCACCTAGAAGCTAACAGCCTCCAGTGGTACTTTTCCTATCAATTTTGCAACCTGCAAAATCACTATCCGAATAACCGATTAGGTCAAAACCTGAAACTTTAGGGTACCAAAGACCCATATTAGGAGTTTCCTTAAGATATCTGAATATGCGTTTGACAGCAATCTGATGGGATTCCTTTGGTTCAGCTTGATATCTTGCACATAAGCAAGTGGAGTACATGATATCGGGTCGGCTAGCTGTGAGATACAGTAGGGAGCCGATCATTCCTCTGTAAATAGTAACATTTACAGGCTTTTTATTTGGATCCTTGTTGAGAGAGAGTGGAGGAGCTATTGGAGTCTTCATAAATGAACTGTTGGATAGATCAAACTTCTTCAGCATGTCTCAAACATACTTACTTTGGTTGATAAAGATACCTTTATCTGATTGTTTGATCTGAAGACCTAAAAAGAATGTTAGTTCTCCCATCATGTTGATCTGATATTCTTTCTTCATGCGTTCAGCGAAACGAAAACATAAAGAGGGATTAGTGGAACCAAAGATAATATCATCGACATAAATTTGGACAAGAATGATGTGACCTTTAATTTTTCTAAGAAATAAGGTCTGGTCAATCTTTCCATAAGAGAATTTCTCRGAGATGAGAAAAGATGAAAGGGTATCATACCAGGCACGAGGAGCTTGCTTTAACCCATAAAGAGTTTTATCCAACCTATAGACATGGTTTGGATACTTACGGTCAAGGAAACCTGGAGGTTGTTCAACATAAACTTCCTCTTGAAGTTTCCCATTAAGGAAAACGCTCTTTACATTCATCTGAAAGACTTTGAAGTCTCTATTGGCAGCAAAGGCTAGAGAGAGTCGAATTGTTTCGAGTCTAGCCACTGGTGCGAAGGTTTTGTCATAGTCGATTCCTTCTTCTTGTCTATAATCATGAGCAACAAGCCGAGCCTTATTACGGGTTACCACACCATCTTCATCGAACTTGTTGCAATAGACCAATTTGGTGTCTATCACTGATTTGTCAGATGGACGTGGGACAAGGTACCAGACTTTGTTCCTATCAAACTCAATGAGTTCTTCTTGCATGGCAAGGACCCAACTAAGGTCAGAGATAGCATCATTGATTTTCTTGGGTTCAACTAAAGAAAGAAAGTTGACAAAGAGACAGATATTACCCAGACCACGACGTATCTTGATACCTACATCTGGATCACCAAGAATTTGATGAATTGGATGGTCTTTAATCCATTGCTGAGTCGGTAAAGTAATTTCATCTGAATAAGCTAGTTCAGGAACAGAAGATGAGGCTTCAGCAGTAGAATCTTCAGCAATAGGGACTATCGCCAAAGGAGCCTCGGATTCAGCGACTGAAACGGGTTCAGAAACTGAAGGCATTTCATTCACTGATTGATAAGCATTTGAAGTAAAAGGAGGAACACAGCTAATGGTCACAATAGCGATCTCTGAAGAAGATGCGTTGGAGTGACTAGTTGTAACTGGAATGATGAGTGGATCATCTTCAGCTTCAGGAGATTCAGTGTTGAGAGGAGCACTGTAGGAAGCTTAAGGTTGTCCATAGTGAGAACATCCAGTTTTCACATTCATCCTCATCATTTAAGATGGGTTTTGAATTAGCTGATTGAGATTCGTCAAAGGTGACATGAATAGATTCCTCTATTGTCTGTCTTCATTTGTTGAATACTCTGAAGGCTTTGGATACTGAAGAATATCCAAGAAAGATTCCTTTATCAGCTTTGGGATCGAACTTTCCAAGTTGGTCGCGATTGTTGAGAATGTAACAAGTACAAMCAAATATGTGAAGAAAGCTTATAGAAGGCTTTCATCCATGCAATAGTTCATAAGCCGTCTTCTTGAATCTTTTCACGATCTGCGATCGATTTTGAGTGAAACAAGCGGTGTTGACAGCTTCAGCCCAGAATTGAGTAGGGAGATGGGATTTGTTGAGCATTGATCGAGCAGCCTCAATGATAGTTTGATTTCGTCTTTCAGCGACCCCATTCTGTTGAGGAGTTCTCACTGAAGAAAAGTTGTGAGATATTCCCTTGTCCTCAAAGAAGTTATCCATAGTACTATTTTTGAATTCAGTACCATGGTCACTTCTAATAGATCGTACTTTAACATTGTTTAGTACTTCTATCTTCTTGATGAACGAAATAATTTCTTCAGGTGCTTCATCTTTGGATCTGAGAAAGAAGACCCAAGTGTACCTGACATACTCATCAACAATGACGAGTGTAAACTTCTTTCCAGCTAGGGATTGCATGTTGACTGGACCAAAGAGATCCGTATGCAATAGCTGAAGAGGTGCAGTCACTGAAGAGATTTGCTTAGACTTTAAGCTAGCTCTTGTGTTTTCCTTTGTCACATGCTTAGCAAAGAGATTCCTTTGCAAATGAATGTTGAGGAAGACCAGTGACAAGATCATTTCTTGACAGCTCACTGAGTGTCTTGAAGTTTAGATGAGATAGCCATTTATGCCATAGCCAGTTAAGATCTTACGAGGCTTTAGAGAAGAAGCAGCTATTCTCAGTGAGAGGAGAATTCATATTGATGATGTTTACATTCTCTAGACGAGAACCGGTTAAGGCAACCTTATCATCTTTGTCAAGAACATGACATGAATTCTTTGAGAACTTAACTGTATAATATTTATCACACAGTTGACTGATGCTAAGAAGATTGCGCTTCAGTCCTTCAACATATGCAACGCGTTTGAAAGTTGTTGAACCATTGGTTAATATACCAAAACCTTTGGTATATCCTTTTCTGTTACCTCCAAAAGTTACAGAAGGTCCTCTTTCTTCCTTGAAATGAGTTAGAAGGGATTTATCTCAAGTCATATGTCTTGAACATCGTCTATCAAGATACCATATACCTTTGACATCCTGTACAAGAAAACAAATTAAGAATGCTTTTGGCACCCAGCTATTGGGGTCCATCTTTATTAGAGGCTTCATCCATTGTAACTGAAGAATCAGGATCAGTATATGGCATCACTAAACCTAAGGAGGATTGAGTGGAGAAAGGAACAACCTCTAACACTACTAAAGTAGTTTTAGTGGAAGTCTTCACCGAGCCTGATGAAGAGGCTTTAGTGGTAGGAACAACAACGTCTGAAACTGAAGACTTTTCAGCAGGAATTGTCTTCGCTGAGCCTGAAGAAGAGGCTCCAGCGGTTTTCCTCACCTTGGTTGCTTATGCAGCCTTTGTGGATTATTTCACCTTGGTTGATTTTTCAGCCTTGGCTACTTTCTTGCCCTTAGCTGGTGAACCAGCTTTGGCAGCAGAAGGACACTTGCTGGCAATATGTGTTTTTTCACCACAGTGTTTACACTTCCTAAAGCCTAGAGTAGCTTTAGTGCAAGGAAGTATCAGACTAGAAGCAGGACCAGCTCCAAGGATTCCCTTCTCATTGGTTCTAGGAGGAACCTTTGAGGAATTGGATTCCTTTGGTGAAAATTTCACCTTGAGCTGTGACTTGGATTTCTGAAAGGGTTCAGATTTCCTAGTCCCTGAAGAGGAAGAAGCTTTACAAGCTGAAGGAATAGACCTTGATCTATTAGACTTGTTAGACTTCTTGGGAAGGGATGCCATGACAACGGATTTACCTTTGTCTTTGCAACCAGAACTCGAAGGAGTTTCTTTAAGATGACTCTCAGTAAAAGAAGAAGACTGAGAGAAACAAGTGTTAGGAATAGAAGAGACGAAGGTGCCAAATTTGAGCATGGACCTGTCTGTAACACGTTCTTCCTAATCATAGGAGAATCAAAGACCAATCGTTACCTTGGCGGGGATCTGAGCGTTAATGATCTCAAAGGCCTTGATGGAAGCTTTGCACCACCCTTCAATGGTAGCTTTCTCAGCTTTGAGTTCAGCGATTGCTCGCTCACGCTCAGCTATAGCCTTCTCACGTTCAACAGTGATGGTTTGGTTCACAATAACCTGATCTTTAAGATTTTCCTCTACAGAGGTCAATTCTTTGATCTTAGAATGACAAATCTTCAATTGCTCTTGAAGATCAACGTTAAGCATTTCTGCTTTCGATTTGCCATTGAGGGCATTGTAAGGGTCTACCGTCAACGTATCTAGTGCAGAAAAACTGGAAGAAGAAGAAGGTTTATTCAGGAAACATACCTGAGAAATAGAAGAGGTGGATGGCTCAGAGAAAGTAGATGCTTCTGAAGAACCTTCATCTGCATCTATGGCCATTAAGCAGATATAGGTTGTATCCTCTTCATCTGAAGATGATTCATCGGATGACTTAGCCCAGTCATGCTCTTCAGCGACAAGGCCTTTAGCCTTACGTTGGTGGTTCTTCATCTTTCAGTACTTCAATTTCTGTTTTAAGTACTTTTCATCTTTAGTCCTGAAGGAAGAAGGAGCTTTGGAGGATGGCGTCGCAGTCTTCTTCGATCTGTATTCACCTACAAAATGTCTGGGCCGGTGACAGTTGTAGCAGACAGCTGAAGCCTTGTCTATTCTTTCAGACTTTGGCTTTTCCGTAAGGGACAGCTGAGGAGATCTGCGAAAGTTGCTCTTACTGGCGAACCTCCTGAAAGACTTAGTCAGGAGGGCCAGGGACTTATCAAAATCTGTTAAGTCAGATTCGGGAATATCCTCAGAGATAGAAGAGTCTATCTCCGTGATAACAACAAGAGGAAGAGAAGAGACAAAAGGGGTCGAAGAAGTTTCAACTGAAGAAGCTTCAGAGATCAAAGCCAAAGGAGAGCTTTTCATTTCCCTGGAATCTTTTACAAGATTCTTCTTCAGTTGACGACATTGCTCGTAGTTAAGTAGAATCCCGTATAAAGTAGAAAAAGAAAGAGTAGACATGTCATTTGACATCTTGAGACACATGGAAAAGGTGTCCCAAGACTTAGGAAGGCATTCTAGAAACTTGGTTAAAGTTTCAAAATTGGAATATTCCCTACCGACAGCCCTAAGATCAATAAGGAGGCAGTTAAATCATTGATGTACTTCAGACAGCGTCTCAGAGTTTTCACAGAGAAAGCTTTCATACTGTCTTACTAGATTGATCTTTCTGGTCTCTTGAACCTGAGTGGTTCCTTCATATTGGACACAAAGTGTGTCCCACGTGGATTTAGAGGTTTTGAGCTTCATCACTGAGTGATAAATCTCATCAGGAAGAGACATAGCTATTATAGACCGAGCACGCGTGTCTATAGCTATTTTCTTCTTGTCTTCATCGCTCCATTGATGTGGGAGCTTTGGAATCTGCCGTTCAGGAATCGCGGCAGTCGTAGCTGTTGCTGGAACAGCCGGAGCAATAGCAAATGGAATATATGGTCCATCTTCTATGTAATGTGGAATTTCAGGATCCACACCTTCAAGAAAGAGGGACATCTGGTTCTTCCAGAGACTAAAATTGTCATAAACAAACCGGGGAGGTTTGGCAAGAGAGCCATTGTCTTGTGTGTGTGTTTGTAATTTGTAAAGCCATTTGTAAGCGATAATGTTATCTAAAGAAAGAGATAAACTAATACAGAAAACAGCTAAACAAAAAGATATTATTAGATTTAACTATTTAACTTTTTTGAATTATGATGTGATTTTTGTTAACTTA
>NC_037532.1:17702502-17723626 GCF_001531365.2 Cynara cardunculus var. scolymus
GTAAGGGTATGGGTTTGTCCTTTTGTGTGTGCAAGGACAAAACAACAACAATCGTGCTAAGCAAGCTTCCTTTGATCGCTGAATACTGGAATGACCTAAAGGTCTCATCATTATTCGCTGAAGCTAGAGCAATCTTCACACATAGCTAGACAGGTTTGTAATCACTGAATACCGCTTCAGATCACGTACGCGCCAGTCTCTAATATTCAGTTTCAGTCTTCGATGTTTGCTGAAGGATCTTTGGTGTTAGTGTTGTTTTCTTGAAGTATCGTTGTCTCTGAATGAATTACAATGCGAGTTCTTCAGTGATCACTGAACATGCTCAGTGTATTGATCGCTGGAACTGAAAGTACAGAAACAAAATACATCGAAAGGAAAAAAGGGATTATCATCAAATCACTGAGAGAGAGAATCAACAGTTTCTCATGAACATGCCATGCTTCTTTAGTGTGATAGTGAAGAAAGTTTTGTAATTCAACTAGGACCTTTCTCTTAAGGTGATGTCAGCAATTGTTTTTGTTATTTCATTTGGTAGGACTTGTGGTGGAGTTGTGATACCTTTAGCTGGATCGACCTGATGTGGAGGTTGAGAAGTGTTTGGAATAGACGAGCTGGAAGAGCTTGTTTTCTCTATAGGAAACACCATTGGAAGAACCTTGGGTTTGTGGATTGTCTGGATGTCTTTTGGAACATCATATTTATAGCCCTTTGGTCTGTACATAAATTATGTAGAATATTTTCTGACCCCTTGATGTGTTTCACAGTGAATATTCATTGATAGAACCAATTTGCCCACCTCAAAAGTTGGGCTTCTGGGAGTATCTTTCTTTTGAAATGGAGCATGCATGGGAAGGAAGACATATCCATTTCAATATGGAAATCGTGACGGATTAGATGGAATTGAAATCTTTCTGTTCCCCTTTTGACAGCTAAGATATCTTTGAAGGTAGAGTTGTAGTGTTGCTCTGATTCTTTGAACGTGTCGATTTTGTATCCACAAATTGTTCTGACACCAGTTTTGTCTGGAACTATTAGGACTGCCCCCTAATACTCATCACTTGCGTCTATCTGGAAGACCCTTTTGTTAGAAACAGTAGGAATCTTTAAAGGAGGCATCACATCAGCCAGTTGCTTTATTCCTTCTATAGCTAAAGTTTGTTTCTTACCCCAAGGGGCGGACTTTTTTTCAGCATGGGGAATAAATGCACAGTGTGGCTCGATAATTTAGACAAAAAATCTGCCATATAAATTACCAGCCCAAGAAATTGTTGAATTTCTTTTTGTGACATCAATATTGTTGGGAACTTGCACAGTTCTTGCGCAATGTGAGGCTACGGTTGGTATTGTCCATAAGATATTTTTATACCAAGAAAATCAATAGAATTTACTCCGATTTCCATCTTTTTTTCGGATAACATGATCCCATGTTCCTTGACAATGGAATGAAACGTGGTAAGTAAATCTATGTGAGATTTTAAATCTGGTGAGAACAGAAGGATGTCATCGATGTATACCAGAGTGTTGCTGAGTATTAGTTCAGAAATCTTTATCATTGCCTTTTGGAAGACAGATGGAGCATTTTTTAAATCGAACGACATTACTTTTCACTGCTAGTGATGGTCTGGGATGCAGAAGGTAGTTTTTGGTCTATCATCAGGACTTAACCCTAATTGCCAAAAACCAGCTTTGGGATCAAATTTTGATAAGACCTTTGCATCTGCGAGAGACTGGAACAATGACTTCTTCTGTGGTAGAGGGAATTTGTCATCAGCCAAAAACTGGTTGCGGGGTTGATAATTTATGACTAGCCTAAGCTTGCCACGAACTTGTTCACTCCTCTTGTTGAAATAGAATTCTTCACATACCCATGGTGATGTAGTTGAGTCTATGAGATCCTAGCTTATCAGTTAACACTCCTGGGTTGCAAGCTGGTAGTGATCTGGATTCATGCCCGGATGACTTGCTCTTGTGGGGTTATCATCTTCGTTTTGTTTGAATAGGAGTGTAACAAAAAACGAAGGATTTAACCATAGTGGAGATCCACTTTTCTTTAAAATTTTTGTGTGATTGGAGGCACAAGAAGTTCGAATAATCTGGTGTTTGAGACTATCAATAGTGATGTCTAATGCCATATAGAGTCATGAAATAGGGCTCCATGGATTTAGGAAACTCTTGTAGCATAGACCCAGTACTGCATACCTCAATCTTGGTAGTGTATGAAGTATGTCAAAACCGATCAGAAGGTCCTTGCCATGCGAACTGGATCCTAATAATCTTTGTTTATCTACACATTTAGGAAAGAGTCGGATGTATACTGGGATACTGATTTTGTTAATGACAAAAGTATCACCATTGGCTGCAAGAAAGTGTTGGTGATGTAGTCTCTAGTAGCTGCTGGGTAAGATATTGAGATTTAATATTGAAATAGAAGACCTAGTATAAAAAAAAGGCGACAACCGAGATAGGCTTGGCATATGTTGTGGTGAGAAGGTGGACTTTGGCTAAAGAAACTGGCTGTGATTTTTGTACAGGTAAAACATGTGGGACAAAGTTTCAAACGTGTGGGAGAGGAAGATGGCTTGCTTGAAAAACTAGGAGAGGTTTTATCATGAAAACTTCGATGTCCGGATGGTACTCTGAAAATTCAGTTTCGGATTATTCATATGAAGAATCTAAATAGGCAATTGAACATAATGACTGGTCATTAAGTTCATCATCAAGAGAATAGAGAGATTCCAGATCTAAGATGTCGACCGGCTCAATTTAGTTGAGAGTCTAAATCAACGCTTAAGATTTTCTCTTGTCTTTACAATCTCTTGCAAAGTGCCCTTTCTAGTTGCATATGTAGCACCTATGAGTGTTTTGACCCCGTTGTGGTTTTTGTTTCAGGAATTTCCATCTTTTGTTCTGACCGTTTTGTAAGACAAAAAGCTTTCTTCTTTCACCCGAATATGACATCTTCTTTTTATGGGAACAATCGCAAGAAGAACTCTCTTTGCATTTTATTCGTAAATACTTGTCATCACAAGCTGTACGAAGGGTTTTGCTTGTCTTCTTGAGATCAGAAAAGAAGTTTCTCGGATTGCAGAGCTTAGCGAGTGCATTCATTACTAGCTGATAAAGTTCTCCTATTAAGGCTTGAGCAACTATGATTCCTTTCAGCTCTAAGAATCTAAAATGAATCATTTTCTAGAGTTTCTGGAAAGGAGTTTAAGAATACTTTCTTGAGATTCACATCATCTGGTCAATCTAGACAATGAAATCTTTGGGACATGCAATCATAATGTCTCTCAAGATCCTTTTTCTGATATGAACAACACGTCATTTTCAAAAACTCTTCTCTTGCATGGGTAGTGTGCTCTATTGGATTGCTTATAAACTCAACATAGATTTTATGTATGAGTTCTTCGAGAGACTGAGATTGCTGGATTTGTAGTTGACGATACTCTCCAAGACTCAAGTACCAATCTCTGAGGCGACCTTGGCACCTGGTTATGAATCTTTTAACTACTATGTCAATATCATAGTATTGGAGTTCTGCACTACACCATGTTTGCATTTCAATGCTTTTGTCCATCCATCTTGATGGGGAAAGTCATCAAAGGTGAACTGCTGTTTAGTATCACCTTTTGGAACTTTGGCCCGTCTTTAGGGTGTTGTTTCTGAACCAGTGTCACTGGGTCCTTCTTCTACTTCTGAATCAACAAGATACCCGGTTTTTGGCTTTGTCATGAACATGTGTTCGAATGCTTCTGTTGGGTAAAAATCACCTTCTTCATTTGTGGAGGAAGAGATGATTGGTGCAACAACAACAATGGATGCCGAAGGGGTATTTGTTTGGGTCAAAGACTGTAAGAAAGAAGAAATAAGTTTTATTTCTTCTATTGGTAAGACTCCGGGTGGCCTTGAGGAGGCAACCATAGACGTGTCTTCTGTGAGTACCTTCGTTCCACTAGAGGAGGCTATCTCGGTTCTTTCTATAGCTTGTTGAGATCTGGCAGGAAACAAAGTAGGTTTGTTTGTCCTTTTTTACTTTTCTGAGGACCATAACATTACTGACGGAGATGTCTGGATGAATGTTGACGAGGGAAGTGGTTGTGGATCAAATGCAGTTTCAATATAGGGAGTGGAAGGTAACCTCCATGGATCTTCAATCAGGGTTGATAATCGTTTTTGTTTGTGCTGTCTCTCAAGATCCGTAAGCTGAGCTTTTAAGAACTTCATTTACGATTCTTTTTGGGTGAGAGAATTGGAGGTTGGCGAAGGACTATTATGAACTATTTGGATAAGCTCATTGTCGAGTCCTTGTATCTTGAACCTGATCTCTGTGATCATACATTCGAGAGTCTGCACTTTTGTTGTAAGAACCTCTTGTGTCTTTGTCAACTTTGTCTGTTGTGCCAAAATGGTTTTGAGAACTTTGTTTTGGGCAACAACATTTTCACTCTGCCTGTTTAGAGTGGCTTCAACATGACTAATGGTGTTGGGGTTTCCAGAGGAACTTATGGTTGTAGGAGTTCTGATCTTCCAATCATGCCTCGTTCTTTGGTGGGAATGTTCGAAAAGATTCGGTGGTGGAAATTCTTCCTGGTACTCAGATGGGGTTGTTGGTGTTATAACACAACATTCATCTTGGGACTAGTTGGGGTGTTTATGAGAAGGTGAGGTATGACAGGGCTTGAGGGTTGGGTTTGGTCTAGAGGGTGAGTTTCCATAGTAAACATAGTAATCGAACTTGCCTGATGGTTCACCTAGGAGTCCAACAGCAGGATCTCCTGCCTCATATCTCTTCTTTAGCTTTCGTTGAAAACCCTTTTGGGGAATATTTTCATCGTAATCAACTTTGTGTGCTTCGTCCAAGCAATCTTGGTAGTTGCATACATCGTACCAACAATGTTGGTCTTTTTGCAGCGATGTTGATGATTCTAATGGTTGGATCATGCCGATGGTTGGAAATATGTTCGTCTTTGTTTATCTGTTCGAGAATTTGACTTCAACCATTCCATTTTCATGTCAGATGAAATCTGGAGCCGTGTTTGTTTGGACATGGGTTTGATGGATCTTCTCGTAATTGGTTACCCATTTTTCTGGTAGAAGTTTGAGCAACTCTTCTCTGGATAACTATCTTGGAACATATGTGCATGTTGGATTGGCACTTGAATTGACATCAATAAGCAAGATGTCTCGTGCATGTTCCTGTTCTGGAATCATGATGTCTTTTGGACCCTATATGCCATTTGATAGTGAAATGTTGCCTGGAAGGTGTTAACTTGGGCAGTTCCACCTATCTRTATATGGGCTTTGAGGGTTGTATGTAGTGTGGGATCATTGAGAGGCATATTGAAGTTTGGATAGGAAGTGACAGAGACTGTTTCTGCGTTTAAGGTTGTTTGTATAGTACCTATGCAAGCATGTTGGTATTCTACAAATCTGGTGTCAACCAAGGCGATACGGGAGAACACTGGAAGACCTTTCCTACCATGGAAGGTAAGGGCTAATCTAATAGTGCCAAAATGGATATGTGTATACCCTTGAGCTAGGATGTTTGAACAAATTCTTTTACTTGGTGGTTTGAGCTGGATCCTATTAATTTTTTTTACTTTTTTTTGAAAAAGAGGAAATTGGTTTAGAAAAAACACTAATCCAAATCTTGAAAGAGAAAAGAGAAGGACCGGTTAATGGAGAATATAAAATGGCCCTTATGTTCCACAAATTTTTGTTTCCAGAGTACCTGCTACAAATACAACCGATGAAATTCTTGCATACTATACACCTAAGGAAGAAAAAGCGTGGGATAAGGATGATTTGAAAAGGTGGAAACCAATCACAAAACAATTTTCTTCTCATCATGGCTATTCCAAATGGAATATTTCAAACCCTAGATTCATGCAAAAAGCACTAAAGAGAATTGGGATGAGCTCGCTAATCAATTGGAAGGTGGGGTCAAAATGAAGAAAAATAGAAGGGCTCAATGTCTAAATGAGTACACCAGCTTTTCTGCCCTTCCTGATGAACCCCTCCAGAAGACATATGATCGTTTCAATACACTTATTATTTAGGGTAGAAGAAATGACATAATTCAAACTAGAGAAGAAAACAATATACACTTTTTTAAGAGTCTGAATGAAGAATGGAAGAAATTATCCATGTCCTTACAAGTTAATTAAGATCTGGATAGTTGGTCGCTTCATGATGTCTACGGGACTCTAGCTGCACGGGAACATGAGTTCAACAAGAAGAAAGTCTTTCCGAGAGGTCCTCTGGCTCTAGTATCATAAGAGAATGAAAAGCAAAGAAAAGCTCATTCAAAAACAGTTCAAGAAGAAAGGGAACGGGTAAAGCCTTGGTGATATAGAGAGAGTTAGAACTAGAGGATTCTAATATAGAAGATGGTGACCTGAGTGCCATTGCATGATCTTTGGCATTGATTACCAAAGAATTATCAAGGAAATTTCCAAGAAGCCCTATGAGAAAAAATACATAAGATAGTACAGAGGAGAGGGATTCTAGAAGAATTCCTTAGACCAGAAGATTGTCAAGTATCATCAGAGAGATGAAAAGAAGGAATAGAAGAAAGAGTCAAAGAAAGGTTCGGAGACCTCTAAGTGCTACAGATGTTGCAAAGCATGCCACTTCCTAGGTGAATGCATAGTTAAATTGGTCAAAGATGTAGAGTATTACAAGTATAACACCAGAGAGAGGTGCTGGATGGATGAAAAAAAGAATTGGATCTTTGACTCTATCTCTGAAGAAGAAAATGATAAAGGACTTATATGCATGATGGTCAGAACCTTTGAATACACCATCTTTGAAAGTTCTATCTCTGACTCTAAAGTAAAGGTATGTTCTAACTCTGAATTCTCTACATCTGACCTTGAGATGATTGTTAGTCAACTCTCTGAGGATTTTCTAGAATTAAAACAAAAAATAAAATTTGAGAAAAGTGAAAGAAAAAAAAGTAGAAAAGGAAGCAAACTTCTTTAAAAGGGAAACAAAACTTTTAACAAAAGAAAATAAGGTTGTTGAAGAAGAGAAAAAGATAGTGGAAAACCTAAGAAAAATAGAGGAAGAGAAGTTTATGGAGAAAACTAGGAAAATTTCAAAAGATTTGGAAGAAAAAGTAAAACAGCTAAATGCCTCTAATTCTAAAAGAATTAGGGGCTGTTTACCTAAATATTTACCCGGTAAACACTTATCGGTAAAATTCAACACTATCGCTTACTTATTGGGTAAGATTTTATTCACTAAAACGCATCGTATGCAACAATTTATCCTGGTAAGCGCTAACCATGGTAAGAGTCCTCGTCCTCACTTACCGGGTAAGACTCTTGATTCTTCCCTTTGCTCTTATCGGGTATAATTCTTAGTCCTTGCCATATTAATCCAGTAAAGAAAGTGATTTGGTAAGCGCTTACCCGGGTAAGCGTTTGGTAAATGACACCTTAATTATGTTGCTCAAAAAGATCCAGAAGGGAAGAGAATTGTTACAACAGAGACTCATGACAAATGAATTTTTAATCAAAATATATAAAGATGTACAAGATGTATATGAGAAAATAAATTGGCAAATAGATAGACAAGGTCTTGGTTTCATTGATCTTGATTCCTTTGTAGGAAACAAGAAAACAAGCATTGAATCAACTTTTACGATTTGAACTACTCAAAAACCAAACTTTCCATGTCTAAAAAAGTCTTCTACATTCAAGAGGGTAAACACCTCTGAAGGAAATATCCTTTCAAAATATAAGTTCAACAATGTGGTGTATGGTAACATCTCTGGAAAGGATAAGTCATCCTCTAACTTAGCAAATGATTCAAATAAAGACCAAATAAATAAAATTCAACACTTTTTTAACTTTAGCTCCTTCAAGTCATAAACATAAATACCTTATGAATCAAGTACTTCTAGATCCAATGATTCTGACTTCAAATCAAACATTAAGTACTAAATCCAGAAGCTGTGTTGTTTGTTCCTCAAATAAATACAGAAGCTTAAAAAGAAGAAGAAAGTGTCTCTAATGAAAACAATTCTCAATACAGACTCAAAGTATGTGAGTAAAAAACATTTCTTACAAAAGATAAAGAAGGATATAGACCTTATAGATTAGAACCAATAACTACCTCTGGAAAACATAAAAATGATTTTCTTGATTTAGATTTAGATGAAGAGTCATATGATTAACTACGAGAGATAGTTGTTGAAAAGGAAATCAAGTCTACTCTTGAGAGTGGAATCCTGAACATACCTTCTTTTATAAAAGATCAGATTCCCAAAGTTCCTATATGTTCTTATTTTATAGACATGTATTAAAAGACAAAACTTCTTTGGAACTTGAAAATAAATTAAAAGAAAACGCTAAAGAGACCATAGTGAAATATAAGCAATCTTTATAGATAAACCTGATCCATATTCTTTTGGAACAGTTAAAAGAGTGAAAAAGGTCAAAAGAGAAGACAAATGAAGAGTTAAAGCTTCATTTCAAGAGAAAAAAACTCATTCCGCAAAAGAATAAAGTCTATAAAGTAGATAAGAAGTTTGCAAAGACAACCAATGTTAGTTCAGAAGCAAAATATAAGGCTAATGCTTCTAGTTTTATTAGTCCAAAAAGAATTTTTAAGCGATCATCTCTGTGCATTCGTAATTGTCATTGCTTTAATCTCTTACTTCAACTCAAGAAGCTTCTCTAGTAATAAGTGTGCTACTCTGAGTCCATGTTTAGACATGCACATTTCAAGACTTATAAGCCACTTCCAAAATAGAAGTCTAAGTCTGCAAAGATAGAAGGTAAAAAATCACCATCTAAGACTAACCAGAAAGGACCCATGATGAAATGGGTACCTAAATCTTCTTAATTTGTCTTCCAAAACCAACATGTGCAGATATGGTACTTAGACTCTGGATGTTCAAGGCACATGATTGGTGGCAAAAGTCAGCTATCCTCATTCTAGGAGAAAATGGGAGGCTATGTGACTTTTGGAGGCAATAATAAGGGAACAATCAAAGGCTATGGTCTTTGATCAAATGTAACATCTCTATGTCAAAAGTTTCTATGCTGATAGGCCTAAGCTTAATCTTCTAAGAATAAGTGATTTATTTTATAAGAGATTCCAATTGAGATTTCAGATAGGTTGCTGCATAATTGAGACAGAATCTGGCCCAGAGCTACTAAGATCTAAAAGACAAGGAAACCTTTACATTCTTGATTTTGCTTCATCAATAAGTCTAGAGACACTCTGTCTTGTCTCATAGAAGAATGAAGAATGTTGGCTATGGTATAGAAGGTTCTCACATCTCAAATTCTCAAACCTTAACAAGCTTGTTAAATAGAAGCTACTCAAATTTACTTGATATAATATATGACAAGGAACATCTATGGTCTGCTTGCGAAATAGGAAAGCTCAAGAGGGCATCTTACAAGTCAAAAACTGACTCCTCATGCTCCAGATCTTTGTAAATTCTTCATGTGGATCTTTGTGGTCCAATCTCAACCTAAAGTCTTTCAAGAAAGAAATACATGTTTGTTCTCATAAGTTAGTTCACAAGATATACTTGGGTGGAATTTTTAAGAAAGAAATCTAAAGTCCTAGAGATATTAATAATGTTGCTTAAGAAGGTCAAAATATTGCTTCAATGCATGGTCTAGAAGCTAAGAAGTGATAATGGTACAAAGTTCAAAAATGCTTGAATGGATGAGAATCTAATTAATGAAGGCATTTCTTAGAACTTCTCTGCAACAAGAACACCATAACAAAATATTGTTGTGGAAAGAAGAAATGAAACTCTTGTTCAAGCTTCCATGACTATGCTTGCCTCTTCTTTTTTTTACCTATTTCATTTTGGGCAGAAGTTGTGTCAACTACTTGTTTCACTCAAAACAAATATATTATTAACAAAATATTTCTTAAAACACCCTATGAACTCACCAATCAAAGAAGACCTAATGTCAAATTCCTTCATGTCTTTGGTTGCAAGTGTTTTATCCTAAATGACAAAGATCATCTAGACAAGTTTGACAAGAGGGTAGATGAAGGCATATTTCTTAGATATTCCTTGAACTCAAAAGCCTTCAGAATCTTCAATAAAGAACCAGAATGGTACTTGAAAGCATCAATGTGACATTTGATGATAAAGTTCAAATGACTTTTGAACAACTCAATTTAGGACTCAAGTCTAGACTAGAGGCTTCTGATATGTAATAGGTCTACCAAATACGGATGAAAGACTTGCAATATTTTCCAATGTTTAATATACAATAAAATCTTTAGTGTCACTGAAAAAGATCCTTGAAAAGAGTAACATGGACAAGTACTTACGAGTTCCAGTTTCTCTTTCATAAACATGGACAAGCAATTTTCTGTATGTTGCTTTATCATCATCAAATAGAGGGAGATCGTTGATCCTCTCTCTCATTGATTTGATGATGATCACTTTTATCTATCAAAGTATATAGTTTTTGTCATTCAGCTTCAGCGATCTTCACCTGAGTCTGTTCAGTGATTACTGAACGTGTATTGTAAATCATTCAGAGACTGTTATACATCAAGAAGACAAAACTCACACCACATATCCTTCATCAATGTCGAAGACAGAAGATGAATATTAGAGACCAACAAGTTCATGATCTGAAGCGATATTTAGTGATTTCAAGCTCGCCTACAAATGTGAGAAGTCTGAGCAAGATTCAACGAACACTGATGAGACCTTTCAACATAATTACAGTATTCAACGATTAAATGAATCTTGTCGAGAAAGATAGTTTTTGTCTTTTTCTTCCACACACAAAGTACAAACCCATACATTTCTAATTATAGTACAATACAGAGCCACTCCTTTGACTCTAAACGTGCTTACCTACTTAATGAAAGAAGACTGTTCACATATGGCTAAAAGCCGGCCATATCTGAACAGTAGACAAGATTTCCTCTAAAAGCTTGACACGTGCCCTATAGCTTTTAAATTGCATTTAATGCAATGGGTATAAATAGCTGATTGGTTCTCCCCTCAATTATCATCTTCCTCACTAAAAACTTACCCAAGAAGTTACTTTTCTCACTACTCTCTATCTAAGAGAAAGACCCACTTTAACAAGTGAAGAGCACATTTATTCTTACATTATTTCTTGTAGCAAATCTTTCCTTATTGCTATTTGTAATTTTGTGTGTATATTGCATTGTTTAGATTGGTTCTGTATCTTATCTCTTCCGCAAACAATCTATAAAATTTGTATTGATCTTCATTATCAATATATAATTTTTTAAAGTGAAAGTTTATGTGATTGTATTCATCCCCACCGTTCTATAAACTGTTACCTATAAACTCTTGTAGATTCGGCTGGGACCAACAAGTGGTATCAGAACAATGTTTTATTGTTGTTGTATTGGTGTTTTATTATATTTTCTTTTCTATATAATTTATTCCTTTCAAAATGGCTTTGCAAAATACTAGCACCAACTTTCACGATAATGGCTCTCTTGCCAAACCTCCCCGTTTCATCAGATACAACTTCAGTCTCTGGAAGAATTGGATGTCTCTATTTTTGGAAGGTGTGAATCCTGAGATCCCATACTACATTGAGAATGGACCTTATGTTCCATTCTCAATCTCTCCAGCAGTTCCTATAACTGCTACGACTGCCATGATTCCTGGACGGCAGAATCCTAAGCTCCCTCATCAATGGAGTGATGAAGACAAGAAAAAGATGGCTTTAGATACTCGTGCGGGGTCTATAATAGCCACGACTCTTTCTAACGTGGTCTAGCACTCAGTGACGAAGCTTAAAACCTCGAAATCCATATGGGACACTTTATGTGTTCAATATGAAGGTACTACTGAAGTACAAGAATCGAGGAAGATTAGTTTAGTAAGACAATATGAAAGTTTTATTTGTGGAAAAACTGAATCTTTGTCTGAAGTACATCAAAGTTTTAATTGTCTTCTTATTGATTTGAGGACAATTGGAAGAGAATATTCCAACTCAGAGACACTGACAAAATTCCTTGAATGCTTGCTAGAATCATGGGATCAATATACCATGTGTCTCAAGATGTCCAAGGACATGTCCTCCATTTCTCTCATTTCTCTTTATGGGATATTGCTTAATCATGAGCAATCATGTCGGCTGAAAAATAATCTTCTTAAAGATTCTAGGAAAATGAAAAGCTCTTCGTTAGCTTTGATCTCTGATATCCCTTCACTTGACCCTTCTAACTCTTCTATTCCTTCTATTTCCTCTGTATCTATCACTGATTTAGATCCTTCTAACTCTGAGGGCTTGTCAGACGCTGATCTTTCAGAGTTCGATCAGTCGCTAGCCTTTTTAAAAAACTCCTTCAAGAGGTTCTTCAGAAAATGTAACTATAACAGATCTCCTTCGCTGACCTTAACTGAAAAGCCAAAGTCAAACCCTATTGACAAGGCTTCAGCGAACTGCTACAACTGTCAACGCAAAGGTCACTTTGCTAGTGAATGCAGGTCGAGGAAAACTACGATGCCATCTTCCAAGCCTCCATCCTCTTTCAGATCTAAAGATGATAAATACCTGAAGCTGAAGGAGAAGTACAAAAAGATGAAGAATCTTCAGCGTAAAGGCAAAGGTCTTGTCACTGAAGAGCATGACTGGGCTGATTCTTCTAAAAAATCATCCTCTGACGAGGAAGACAAGACCTACCTCTGTCTAATGGCCAAGAATATCAAAGTTGAACCATCAGAGACATCATTCTTCAGTGATCCCTCATCATTAACCCCTACTAATGTATGTTTTCTGAATGAACCATCTTCCTCTTCTTCTGATAGCCTATCTGAACTAGATACGTTGGCGGTTGACCTTTACAATGCCCTGAATGGCAAGTCCGAAGCTGGAAATCTTAATCTTGATCTTCAAGAATAATTTAAGAAATGTCATTCAAAGATCAAAGAGTTGACCAAGATTGAGGACAATCTTAAGGATCAGGTCACTGTAAACCAGACCATAAGCATCAAACGCGAGTAGGCTATCGTTGAGCGTGGGCAAGCTATTGCTGAACTTAAGACTGAGAAGGCTACCATTGAAGGGTGGTGCAAATCCTTTATCAAAGCCTCTAAGATCATCAACATGGAGATCCCTGCCAAGATAAAGAGTGCTTTAAGATTTTCTTATGATCAGGAAGAAAGTGTCACTGACAAGTTCATGCTTAAATTTGGTACTTTTGTCTCTTCTATTCCTGACACCTCTTTCTCTCAGTACTCTTCCACTGAGACTCATCTTGAAGGAACTCCCTCGAGTTTAGGATGCAAAGACAAAGGTAAGCCATTGTTAGCGCTCCTCTTCCCAAGAAGGCCAACAAGTCAAATAGACCCAGATCTATTCCTTCGACTTGTAAACCTTCTTCCTCAGTGACAAAGGTATCTGAACCCACTTAGAAACCTAAGACAAAGCTGAAAGTGAATATTTCACTCTAGGTATCCAAACTCTCAGTTGTTCCTCCTCGAACAAATGAGAAAATAATCCTTGGAGTTTGTCCCTCTTCTATGCTCTCTGACCCTTCTAGCCTAAAGTTGTCTTCAGCTATAGAAAGTGTCATCACTGTGGTGAAATTTCACATACTGCCTGTACGTGTCTTTCAGTTACTAAATCTGGTCCGCCAGCTAAGGTAATGAAAGTAGCTAAGGCTGAAAAATCAGCCAAGGCGAAATCAGCCACCAAAGTTGTAAAAATGACTAAGGTGAAGAAGTCCACTAAAGCCTCTTTTTCAAGCTCAGTGAAGACACCTACTGACTCTGAGTCTTTAGCTTCAGTGGATGTCACCTCTAACTCTGGTGGACCCATTGAGAATGGGTACCAAAGCAATCTTAATTTGTTTTCTTTTGTAGGAAGTCAAAGGTATTTGGTATCTTGATAATAGATGTTTAAGACACATGACTATAGACAAATCCCTGCTTACTGATTACAAGGATGAAAGAGACCCTTAAGTAACCCTTGGAGGAAAAGGAAAAGAATATACCAAGGGTTTTGGTATATTAATAAACGGTGCAACCACCTTCAGACATATTGCATATGTGGAAGGACTAAAACACAATCTTCTCAGCATCAGTCCGCTGTGTTATAAAGATTTCACAGTGAAATTTCTTAAGAACTCATGTTATGTTTATAACAAAGATGATAACCTTTCTCTTACAGGTTCCCGTTTAGAGAACGTGTATGTCATCAACATGGATTCTCCCTTCACTGAGAATAGATGTTTTCTCTATAAAGTCTCTTCAGATATCAACTGGCTATGGCACAAACAACTCTCTCATCTCAACTTCAAGGCGTTGAATGAGTTGTCCCGAAAGGATCTTGTCATTGGCCTTCCTCAACACTCCTTTGCAAAGGAACCTCTTTGCTTAATGCACGAAAAAGGAAAACAGACAAAGGCTAGCTTCAAATTAAAACAAGTTTCTTCAGTGACTTCTCCATTTCAGCTATTGCACATAAATTTGTTCGGTCCAGTCAATGTGTAATCTATAGCTAGAAAAAAATATGCACTCGTAATTATTGTGAGTATTCCAGGTACACTTGGGTCTTCTTTCTCAGATTTAAAAGTGATGCACTTGAAGAAATCATCTCATTCGTCAAACGCATAGAAGTATTGAAGAACATCAGAGTACGGTCTATCAGGAGTGATAATGGAACTGAATTTAAAAACAATACCATTGATGACTTCTTTTTGATCAAGGGAGTCTCACACAACTTCTCATCTGTGTGAACTCCGCAACAGAACGTGATCGCTGAGAGAAGAAATCAAACAATCATTGAAGCTGCTCGATCAATGTTTGACGAATCTCGTCTCTCTTCTTAATTCTAGGCTGAAGTTGTCAGCACTGTTTGTTTTACTCATAATCGATCGCTTATCGTCAAGAGATTCAAGAAGACAACTTATAAACTCTTACATAGCAGAAATCCTTCTCTCAGCTTTCTTCATATCTTTGGTTGTACTTTTATATTCAAAACAATAGAGACCAACTTGGAAAGTTCGTTCCCAAAGCTAACGAATGAATCTTTCTTGGATATTCTTCAGTGTCCAAAGCCTTCAGAGTATTCAACAAAAGACGACAGACAATAGAGAAATCTATTCATGTGATATTTGATGTGTCTCAATCAGCTAACTCTAAACCCATCTTTAAAGATGATGAAGAGTTAGATAACTGGATGATATCTCACTATGGAGAACCTAAAGCTTCTTTCAGCAATCAACTGAACGCTGACCTTTTAAGTAAGCATATCTCTCAAGTATATCTACTTGTTTTTTCTGAAAACTAAACCATCACTGACTTTTTTTCTTACTCGGTGATTAAAATGTTTTAAAAGTGAAATGTCTCACTGAACCTTTCAAAATATATCTTACTTATAAGATATATCCTTTCTTAAAACTATCACTAAACCTTTCTTCAGTGATCCATTGTTTCAAAACACTTAAAATTTTCACTGTATTCTTTTCATCTTAAGTGATCTTTTAAATAAAAATGATAATGAAGGGTCATATTTTTATGACATTATTAATTTTTTTATTAAAATGGATGTCAATACGCGTACGTCCCTCTGACACACGCGACTCATTTGTATTCCATCCAATCATAGGATGAGTACATGCAAAAAATTTCATCTTTTCAAGAGTCATTTTTCCCTCTCTCATCCTACCTATAAATACATGAGATACCCTCTCATATTTCTCTTTATGCTTACAAAAATTCTCAAGTACCTTTGCTCTCAAGAAATCCAAAAATCTTCAACCAATTTCCTTTCTCTTCAAACGAAACAGGTTGATAATCCTTTATTTTTTTTATTCTTGTTCTTTTTCTTTGAAACCATGTTTGACATTTAAGAACATTGTTCCTTCTCTTAAATACAAACAAATAGATTAAAGAATCATTCTAATTCTTGATCTTAATCTAAGTTTTTAAACACTAATCTACTTACATGCAAAGTTTTTCATCTTTTGCACATCTTTTCAAGAGTCATATTTCTCTCTCTCATCCTACCTATAAATACATGAGATACCCTCTCATATTTTTATTTACGCTTACAAAAATTCTCAAGCACCTTTGCTCTCAAGATTTTCTGCAAGCAAGAACTCTCAAGAACTCCAAAAATCTGCAACCGATTTCCTTTCTCTTCAAACGAAACAAGTTGATAATCCTTTATTTTTTGATTCTTCTTCTTTTTCTTTGAAACCCTGTTTGACATTTAAGAACATTATTCCTTCTCTTAAATACAAACAAATAGATTAAAGAATCATTCTAATTCTTGATCTTAATCTATGTTTCTAAACACAAATCTACTTGAAAACCCCTAAACTTGTTCTGGATTTCTCAAAAGAAGTTTTTTCTTTCAAAAGTTTTACATAAAGTGCTTTTCTAACAAAATCTTGTTACTTCTTCCTTTCTGTCTTACCTTCTTATAACATAAATGGCAGCCAAGAACGTCAACTTCTCCATCGATGAGATCTCCTTCAATCCAAACAACCATGTTGGCTTGCTGGAAATACCTTCAAACAAACCCCACTTCACGGATGCAACTAGGTTCTTTAAGAACTCTGTGAGAGGCCATGCCCTCTCCTTCAAACAAATCATGGTCAAGGAGTTCCTTCAGCAGTTCTGGGTCACTGCTAAAGCGAAGGAAGAGAAATAAAAAGCTGGAAACTTGGTGGAGAATATCTCCTTCACCTTCAACAGGATGAACGTCAGTTTTGGCGTCCCAATTGTCCGAATTGCCCTTCACCTCCCAAAAACTACACCATTCGCCAAGCAGCCATCTATTAAAGACATCTTCAAGACCCTTGAAGACATTAGCTACAACTGGATGATGAAGAAGGATACCAACGATCTCATTAAGTTGTTGAGGAAGATAGAAATGAACCATATGTCTGCTGTATGGCAATATATTTTCTTTCGCTTCATATAGTGCATGGGCGGGAAGACAGGTTGTCAGGATCAGGCTTCACATGTCGCCCTCAACATTGGCGTTTCAGTAACCAGGCAGCTGAAGGTCAACTATGCCAAGTTGATTTTGGAAGACTTGTTGCTGAAGCTGAACAAGTGCCAGCATGAGAAGGTGGCGCCTTACACCAGATTCCTCTATATGTTCTTCTCCAACAATTACCCATCTGAAGGTAATATGCCTATCTGTATTCTTAGGTCTAGGATTCTAGACCACAAGTCTAAACCAACAACTATTGGCTTCTTTGCTCCAATGCTAGACATTTCCAATGGCGTTTCTTCCCTACCCACTTCTTCCTCTACTTCTTCTCTTTCATAGATGGTTATGACTGAGGCAAACCCTCTTCAGTCTATCCCGACCACCACCTCCTTATCCTCTAAGAAGATACACTCTCATGTTAATCTTGGCCCTTCTCTAAGGGCCAAGAAAACCAAAAAGGGGCAAGCCGCACTGTTGATCCCAGATCTCTCAATAACACTAATAATCTAGTTATAAATAACCAAATTATAGTGATTTTACGAAGAAAGATATGAAGACTCAAAAATAAAATAAGAACATTCAAGAACAGTTTTGAGCTTCAAAGGTTTTACTTTATAAATAATGAAACGTAAAGAGTAAAAGCCTTTTTCTCTATCACATTCTCTTTTTACAATAGACCTAATCATCTATTTATACTAGATGKCTAATACTAAGRTAACTATATATTGCTACTTTCTAGCAAATAGTCTAGCTAAYAGATAAAGTTTATCTTTTACATGGATAAGCATTATTAACAAGATAAACTATAATTCCAGCCGTTGATTTGTTATCTTCAGCTGTCATTGTCAATGTGATGATTTCATCCTTATCTTCAAATCTTCATTGCACGCTTGGATGAATACTTAGAAAATATTCTAAGTGTTTGTCTGTCCAGGGCATCGATGAGAACGCTTCTTTCCATCGCATCTTCCATCGATCCTCTGGTTGAACTTTCCATCGATCCAATGGTCTAACTTCGTCCATCGGTCTTTTGGTTAGTCTGTCCATTGATCCAATGGTCTAACTTCGTCCATCGGTCTTCTGGTTAGTCTGTCCATCGATCCAATGGTCGAATCCAGACTTAGTCATTTATGCCTTGATGTCTTCATTGGTCTTCTGGTTCTTCATCATTTGTTTGTTTTTCATTACTTTTTACATTTTGTATTGTGGGGTTTAACAATCTCCCCCTAAGTAATGAAATAACAAAGTCTAATCTATACACATATGAAGAACAAACACTAATCTAGAAGAAATACATCAACTTCCAAGTTTTCATTGGATGACAAATGGTGGGGTGGTGATGGTTGCTTTGGTGCAGCGGATGGAGATGTGTATGCAGCCAGCGGATGGAGATGTATATGCAGCCAATGGATGGAGATGTATATGCAGCCAGCGGATGGATATGTATATGCAGCCAGCGGATGGAGATGTATATGCAGCCAACAGATGGAGATGTATATGCAGCCGCCGCCTCTGTCTCTCCCTCACGAGGTCCAAGACCTTGATCATCGGGGTCTTGGTCATCGTGGCGTTGTCGTTTGCTTGGGCGGCTGCTCGAGCATGAGGCGCAGAACTGTATCAACAAAGGCCTGGAACTCAGCCTTGGTGACCAGATCGGCTAAGAGGGTAACCCCTGCAGCAACGAATGCTGCAGGTTGTGCCTCTATTCCTGAAGCGCCTTCTTGGCCTTGTGTGAAGGTAGGCAGCGAAGGACTTCCATCATGTCCTTGATAGCCTTCRAGAGAAGAACTATCTCGTGATGTTTGGACATCCTCTTCCTCTTCTTCAGCTTCAGAGGCTGAGTAAGTGAATCGGATGTGTGTACCCTTTGGTAGATCAAATACCGAGGGTAGTGGTGCATGAAATGACGATCGCTCTGAACAATCTATTAGCTCAACATCAGAAGCAACGAATGCGTTTGTGTGTGTGAGGTTGTGGCGAGCCCTGAGGCGAAGGGGCTCTTATCTCTTCATCACCTCTCTGTTGAGAGAGGGGTGATGGGGTATGAGATTCCTCAGCTTGTTCATCTCCAGAGGCTCGAAGGATGGCCTCTGGATGGCTAGCTTGGGTTTGGATTGGACCGGGTCGTCCTGTTTCAATATCCCTTTGGCTTTGATCACCAGGGATAGTGGATGTGGGTGCCCTTTGGGTAGTAGGTAGAGAAATATGTTGGTGAGGGCCGGGGGAAGCACGAGAATCATCATCATCATCATCATGAAGACAATGGTTGTGCTGCCTCGCTTGGAGGGGGGACGGCTCTAAGTGCTTCGTGGTAGCTGCCCTCGGTTCTTGGGACAGCATGGAACGTTCATAGGCTTGGCGTATCTCACTTGTCGATGGAATGACAGTGAGCATAGCCCTTGACAGCGGTCTGTTGATGCTGTATCCTTCCTTCGAAAGGGTTGGGTGGTGTCCTTGCATTTTGTAGACCGGGGTGTATATCTCTGTTGCGGGGATTTATGGAAGACGTTTAAAAAATGGAATTTAAAATCTCATCTAATTGTAAGATTAATACTAATTACGAAGTTTTGGTCTTCAAAAAACTAATGTTATAGTTTTTAGTCATAAAAGCTGCAATTTTGTATAATCTTTTAAAAATTGTTTTCAATGTAGATAAGTTTTAAGTGAAAAATTGTATTTTCATGGAACCAGAGGAGCTCTGGTTAGGCATGATGTCTTGAGTGACGAACCAGAGGAGTTCTGGTTAGGCATGATATATTGAGTGAGGAACCAGAGGAGTTCTGGTTGGACATGATATCTTGAGTGAGGAACCAGAGGAGTTCTGGTTGATATGTCGATGAAGACAAGTAGTGATGTAGGATTGACATGATGTGRAGGCTTTGGTTAACAAACCAAAGGCTTTGGTTAAGTATGTCAATCCATTTTATAAAACCAGAGGAGGTCTGGTATTATATTCATATGTAGCATTTCATGGGACCAGAGGCTCTGGATAGTAGAACCAGAGGCTCTGGATGGAAATTGCAAGTTTACAAATGTAAACTTTTGCTCCCCCTCAAAAGATGCATGAAGACATGAAATGAGATGTAAAAAAACTCCCCCTAGAAACAATAAGGAGTTTAGATTTTGGATGACCAGAGGCTCTGGTCTATACAACCAGAGGCGCTGGTTGTGAAAGGTGATGAAAAAGAATGAAATATGGTCTAGTATGAGAATGGATAAGAAAATGAATAAATCTTGAGACCAGAGGGACTCTGGTTGCAAAGGATTTGAAATCCAGAGGCTCTGGTTGTGAAGGATGATGAGATTCAATGAAAAAAAGGTTAAGTATGAAAAAGAATGTCTTTGAGACCAGAGGGGCTTTGGTTGCAAAGACTTTGAATCTAGAGGCTCTGGTCTTTAGAACCAGAGGCTTTGGTTGAGAAAAAGAATGTATAGCAAGCGAAGGAAAACAGAGGCTCTGGTCTTTGGAACCAGAGGCTCTGGTTGAATGATGATGAAATGGAGTATGAGATGAAATGATTAAGATAAAGCTTGCAAAGAATCTAAAGCCAGAGGCTCTAGTCTTTAGAACCAGATGCTCTTGTTGTGAGAACAAAATATAATGCAAGTAGGGTGRAAACCAGAGGCTCTGGTCTTTGGAACCAGAGGCTCTAGGTGAATGGACACAGTCATATAAATGATTTTAGTGAGTGAGGTCCAGAGGGGATCTGGTTTCAAAGAGGAAGGAAAAAATAAGATTCAAAAGCGATGGATGGGGTCTAGAGGCTCTGGTCTTTAGAACCAGAGGCTTTGGTTGAAAAACAATATGAAAGGGAGTTAGAAAGGAAATGGTTAAGACTTGCTTTCAAAGAATCTTAAGCCAGAGGCTCTGGTCTTTAGAACCAGAGGCTCTGGTTGTAAAGAAAGTAATATATAGCAAGTAAAGGTGGGAACCAGAGGCGCTGGTCTTTGGAACCAGAGGCTCTGGTTGGTTAAGGGGAAAGAAATGATGAGAGAATGCGAGATTCCAGGATTGAGACATTGATATCTCAATATGTTGGAATCCAGAGGCGCTGGTTTATATAACCAGAGGCTCTGGGTGGGAGAAAAGGACTTGGTAAGAAATACCAAGTAATTGCTTTGAACCAGAGGGGCTCTGGTTTCAAAGATGAAATTTTACCAATAAATCTAAGTCATTCTATATGGCCAGA